>NC_140178.1:2934282-2951782 GCF_963971535.1 Notolepis coatsorum
TATTGCGATACTCTTATTTTGAAAATCCCCTGTTGAGCATATCCGCCGGGCTGCAACAACAACAACAGTAGCTCAGCGCAGCTCAGCGTGTGTAGAAAGAAGTTAGACAGCATTGCTTCAGAGTCCGCCTATTTTGAGACCCGAAATAAGTGCCTGTTGTTTTTTTCCCCACAAGGGGTCAAATGCATCTAACATGCTTTCCATCCTCGCCATTCCTTTATGCCCACGTCGCGGTAAATACCGAAATTAACGTTGCGTTAGCGTGAGCTAACTAAGCTAAGAGAACAGCAGAGGTCAACTAGGGACTGGGAAGGAGGGGGCATTACTGCATTCTCGAGATAGCCCCACTAACAGGATATGGCCGGTACTGCACCTTCTGACTCCCAATATGCCTTTTCCAGCCAAAATACAGCGCTGTGACAGTGAATAGGATATATTAATTAACAATAACAATAGATTGTTTTTCATTTAAATGTCTGGAAGAGATCAAAAATTAAAATGTCAAATGATATTCCATTGCCTTTTTTTGTTTTGATTTAAATGTTACTGATTGTGTTAAATGGGCATATAATATCGTCTCATATCGATCGCAGGCACCTGAATCGAATCGTATCGTATCGTATCGTGGCAGACTTTGTGATATCGGAAAATATCGTATCGTTGTCCAAAGAATCGATATCGTATCGTATCGTGATGAAACTGGTGATTCCCACCCTACTATTTAAATGGGTGGTATTCCCCTTTAAGGTTTAGAGTTAGGATCATGTAGTTATTATGGTTAATGTTAAAAGAACACGCCAACATTTTGGGAAATTAGCTTACCGTCTTCTCCAGAGAGAGACAAGAAGATAGATACCAGTTTCCTTTAAGGTAAGATTAGGGGCTGGGGAATTAATGTTAGTCAATGCAATGTCCCCAAAACTGGCTTGTGTGTGTGTGTGTGTGTGTGTGTGTGTGTGTGTGTGTGTGTGTGTGTGTGTGTGTGTGTGTGTGTGTGTGTGTGTGTGTGTGTGTGTGTGTGTGTGTGTGTGTGTGTGTGTGTGTGTGTGTGTGTGTGTGTGTGTGTGTGTGTGTGTGTGTGTGTGTGTGTGTGTGTGTGTGTGTGTGTGTGTGTTGATTCTTTGAACATTCCATTGAAGAGAGGCTATAGGACGTATGCTCCTCCGCATGCTGTGTGTTATTACAGTAATTAGTGGACAGACCTATTAATCTGGCCGGGCATTTTGAAATAATTGGCATCGGACGATTAACAAAGCATATCAGCCCGCTTGCTCTTGTCCCACAAGTTTCAAATTATTAAAAAAATCCATATATTTAGTTTGATACATTTGTTGATTTAAAATAATACGTAGTGTGCAGAATAAAACACTTTTTTGTGTCTCATTTGTTATCATGAGATTGTTGTATATTATCAGACGCAGAATAAAAAAAAACATATCGCCATTATATCGGCTGCTATCATATCTCTAAATATCGGTATTGGCATCAGCCATTGAAAAACCCATATTGGTCGACCACTATTGTTAATTAACACTAAACGGATGTTTTGAGCTGAATCAGACAACAGAGGAGCAAAACCAACGCTGACTGTTAGAGCATGTAGCTGAACACCTCACATTTGGTGTCCCTCAAGGTTCGGTCCTGGGGCCCAAACTTTTTATTTTATATATTAATGATATATGCGAAGTGTCAAACATATTGAAATTTGTTTTATTTGCTGACGATACAAATTTCTTCAGTTCAGGAAAATACCTTAAAAAATTAGCAGATGATATTGTAAATGAAATGTGTAAACTTAAGATATGGTTTGATAACAATAAGCTATCCCTAAATTTGGAAAAAACGAAATTTATGATATTTACTAATCGAAAGAAGGACAATGTGGCATTATGTATTGACGGAGTTAATATTGAAAGAGTATCCGAGTTAAAATTTTTGGGTGTTATGTTGGATGAGAAATTGACATGGAAGCCACATATAATGTACATAAAAAATAAGGTAGCCAAGAGTGTTTTTGTTTTGAACAAGGCAAAGAATGTGCTTGATTATAATTCTATGCGAATATTATATTGTTCACTCATCCTACCATATTTGAGTTACTGTGTGGAAGTGTGGGGTAACACGTATGAAAGCAACATAAAGCCATTATTTATATTACAGAAGAGAGCAGTAAGAATAGTTCACAATGTAGATTCAAGAGAACATACCAACGAATTATTTATTAAATCCAGACTATTGAAACTTAAAGAGTTAGCAGAAATACAGACTTTATTAGTTTTGTTTAGAGCAAAATGCAGAGTATTACCAGCAAATATACAGAGGTTGTTCGTTCCCTGTCCAGATGACAGCAGAAGGAAATTAAATTTTAAACACCAATTTGCACGAACAACCTTAAAACAAAGGTGCACCTCAGTTATAGGTATCAAACTATGGAACTCTTTGCAGAACGATGAAAAGAGTTCCAATAATATATTTCACTTCAAAAGGTTGTGCAAAGAAAAGATACATAGACAGTATAGCACAGTGTAGTATAATATTGAAGTTTAGCGTGTCAGGACGTAGCATAGAGTTGTAGTGTAGGCCAGTATGAGTATAGTAATATAGTATATAGCAGCGTAACATAGAATAATAATATATTAAAATATTGTATAATACTGTACCAATATGGTGTAGAATAAATAGTATGATTTAGTTATATTATAATAAAATAGAAATTAGATAGTATATAGAAGTATAATACATTATATAAGTGTGTGTGTGTGGGGGTGTGTGTGTGTAAATGAATTAACCTAAATATGTAGTTTGACTGATAGATAGACAAAATGGGTTTATTTATGTTGATTTAATTTGGTTGTGTTGATGTTAAATTTTTATTTATTTTTTGCAAAATGGGTATATTCTGTTTGGTTTTACACAATATGTCTATCGGTGTGTTGTACGTGTGTAGGGGCAGGTATATATAAGATTTTTTCTTCTTCCTGTTCCTTTCGGCCATGGTATTTTTTGTGAATTATGTGAATATGTACTGTTGGACTGTGGTGATTCCATGTACGGATAAATAAAATGATGATGATGAAATATCGGTATTGGCATCAGCCATTGAAAAACCCATATTGGTCGACCACTATTGTTAATTAACACTAAACGGATGTTTTGAGCTGAATCAGACAACAGAGGAGCAAAACCAACGCTGACTGTTAGAGCATGTAGCTGAACACCTCACATTTGCTGTTAATACATAATACTCCCTGGGAGCAGCATACAGAATGTGGACTCGAATTGACCTATTTTAAACCCTGCCCTCTTTTCTTGATCCTCCAATCACAACTGTTGCTTCCCAAGCAGGGTTCGGGTGGGCGGGTTTGAGATTCTATCGATTATATCTGGTCTTCTGTCTAGCACCTGTTGAGATACGGATGTACGTTTGTATGTATGTTTGAATGTTTGTATGTTTGTATGTTTGGATGTATGTTTTTTTTTATCATTGTTGTCCCCAATTTAATAAATTCCCTCCTGGTTGTTGTGCTGCCCTACTGTTGGTCTGGGGAGGGTGTAGACTACCACATGCTGCCCTACTGTCGGTCTGGGGAGGGTGTAGACTACCACATGCTGCCCTACTGTCGGTCTGTGGAGGGTGTAGACTACCACATGCTGCCCTACTGTCGGTCTGTGGAGGGTGTAGACTACCACATGCTGCCCTACTGTCAGTCTGGGGAGGGTGTAGACTACCACATGCTGCCCTACTGTTGGTCTGGGGAGGGTGTAGACTACCACATGCTGCCCTACTGTCAGTCTGGGGAGGGTGTAGACTACCACATGCTACCCTACTGTCGGCCTGGGGAGGGTGTAGAACTACCACATGCTGCCCTCTGTCAGTCTGGGGAGGGTGTAGACTACCACATGCTGCCCTACTGTCAGTCTGGGGAGGGTGTAGACTACCACATGCTGCCCTACTGTCGGTCTGGGGAGGGTGTAGACTACCACATGCTGCCCTACTGTGGGTCTGGGGAGGGTGTAGACTACCACATGCTGCCCTACTGTCTGTCTGGAGAGGGTGTAGACTACCACATGCTGCCCTACTGTCGGTCTGGGGAGGGTGTAGACTACCACATGCTGCCCTACTGTCAGTCTGGGGAGGGTGTAGACTACCACATGCTGCCCTACTGTCGGTCTGGGGAGGGTGTAGACTACCACATGCTGCCCTACTGTCAGTCTGGGGAGGGTGTAGACTACCACATGCTGCCCTACTGTCGGTCTGGGGAGGGTGTAGACTACCACATGCTGCCTACTGTCGGTCTGGGGAGGGTGTAGACTACCACATGCTGCCCTACTGTCGGTCTGGGGAGGGTGTAGACTACCACATGCTGCTCTACTGTCGGTCTGGGGAGGGTGTAGGCTACCACACGCTGCCCTACTGTCGGTCTGGGGAGGGTGTAGACTACCACATGCTGCCCTACTGTCGGTCTGGGGAGGGTGTAGACTACCACATGCTGCCCTACTGTCGGTCTGGGGAGGGTGTAGACTACCACATGCTGCCCTACTGTCTGAGGAGGGTGTAGACTACCACATGCTGCCCTACTGTCAGTCTGGGGAGGGTGTAGACTACCACATGCTGCCCTACTGTCGGTCTGGGAAGGGTGTAGACTACCACATGCTGCCCTACTGTCTGAGGAGGGTGTAGACTACCACATGCTGCCCTACTGTCTGAGGAGGGTGTAGACTACCACATGCTGCCCTACTGTTGGTCTGGGGAGGGTGTAGACTACCACATGCTGCCCTACTGTCGGTCTGGGGAGGGTGTAGACTACCACATGCTGCCCTACTGTCGGCCTGGGGAGGGTGTAGACTACCACATGCTGCCCTACTGTCTGAGGAGGGTGTAGACTACCACATGCTGCCCTACTGTCGGTCTGGGGAGGGTGTAGACTACCACATGCTGCCCTACTGTCTGGGGAGGGTGTAGACTACCACATGCTGCCCTATTGTCGGTCTGGGGAGGGTGTAGACTACCACATGCTGCTGGTCTGGGGAGGGTGTAGACTACCACATGCTGCCCTACTGTCGGTCTGGGGAGGGTGTAGACTACCACATGCTGCCCTACTGTCTGTCTGGGGAGGGTGTAGACTACCACATGCTGCCCTACTGTCGGTCTGGGGAGGGTGTAGACTACCACATGCTGCCCTACTGTCGGTCTGGGGAGGGTGTAGACTACCACATGCTGCCCTACTGTCGGTCTGGGGAGGGTGTAGACTACCACATGCTGCCCTACTGTCTGAGGAGGGTGTAGACTACCACATGCTGCCCTACTGTCTGAGGAGGGTGTAGACTACCACATGCTGCCCTACTGTCTGAGGAGGGTGTAGACTACCACATGCTGCCCTACTGTCGGTCTGGGGAGGGTGTAGACTACCACATGCTGCCCTACTGTCGGTCTGGGGAGGGTGTAGACTACCACATGCTGCCCTACTGTCGGCCTGGGGAGGGTGTAGACTACCACACGCTGCCCTACTGTCTGTCTGGGGAGGGTGTAGACTACCACATGCTGCCCTACTGTCTGGGGAGGGTGTAGACTACCACATGCTGCCCTACTGTCAGTCTGGGGAGGGTGTAGACTACCACACGCTGCCCTACTGTCAGTCTGGGGAGGGTGTAGACTACCACACGCTGCCCTACTGTCGTTCTGGGGAGGGTGTAGACTACCACATGCTGCCCTACTGTCAGTCTGGGGACGGTGTAGACTACCACATGCTACCCTACTGTCGGTCTGGGGAGGGTGTAGACTACCACATGCTGCCCTACTGTCGGTCTGGGGAGGGTGTAGACTACCACATGCTGCCTACTGTCCGTCTGGGGAGGGTGTAGACTACCACATGCTGCCCTACTGTCCGTCTGGGGAGGGTGTAGACTACCACATGCTGCCCTACTGTCGGTCTGGGGAGGGTGTGTAGACTACCACATGCTGCCCTACTGTCGGTCTGGGGAGGGTGTAGACTACCACATGCTGCCCCACTGTCGGTCTGGGGAGGGTGTAGACTACCACATGCTGCCCTACTGTCTGTCTGGGGAGGGTGTAGACTACCACATGCTGCCCTACTGTCAGTCTGGGGAGGGTGTAGACTACCACACGCTGCCCTACTGTCTAGGGAGGGTGTAGACTACCACATGCTGCCCTACTGTCAGTCTGGGGAGGGTGTAGACTACCACACGCTGCCCTACTGTCTGGGGAGGGTGTAGACTACCACATGCTGCCCTACTGTCAGTCTGGGGAGGGTGTAGACTACCACACGCTGCCCTACTGTCGGTCTGGGGAGGGTGTAGACTACCACATGCTGCCCTACTGTCAGTCTGGGGAGGGTGTAGACTACCACATGCTGCCCTACTGTCTGTCTGGGGAGGGTGTAGACTAACACATGCTGCCCTACTGTCGGTCTGGGGAGGGTGTAGACTACCACATGCTGCCCTACTGTCGGTTTGGGGAGGGTGTAGACTACCACATGCTGCCCTACTGTCGGTCTGGGGAGGGTGTAGACTACCACATGCTTCCCTACTGTCGGTCTGGGGAGGGTGTAGACTACCACATGCTGCCCTACTGTCGGTCTGGGAAGGGTGTAGAACTACCACATGCTGCCCTACTGTCTGTCTGGGGAGGGTGTAGACTACCACATGCTGCCCTACTGTCGGTCTGGGGAGGGTGTAGACTACCACATGCTGCCCTACTGTCTGTCTGGGGAGGGTGTAGACTACCACATGCTGCCCTACTGTCGGTCTGGGGAGGGTGTAGACTACCACACGCTGCCCTACTGTCTGGGGAGGGTGTAGACTACCACATGCTGCCCTACTGTCAGTCTGGGGAGGGTGTAGACTACCACACGCTGCCCTACTGTCTGGGGAGGGTGTAGACTACCACATGCTGCCCTACTGTCAGTCTGGGGAGGGTGTAGACTACCACACGCTGCCCTACTGTCGGTCTGGGGAGGGTGTAGACTACCACATGCTGCCCTACTGTCAGTCTGGGGAGGGTGTAGACTACCACACGCTGCCCTACTGTCGGTCTGGGGAGGGTGTAGACTACCACATGCTGCCCTACTGTCGGTCTGGGGAGGGTGTAGACTACCACATGCTGCCCTACTGTCAGTCTGGGGAGGGTGTAGACTACCACATGCTGCCCTACTGTCAGTCTGGGGAGGGTGTAGACTACCACATGCTGCCCTACTGTCACTCTGGGGAGGGTGTAGACTACCACACGCTGCCCTACTGTCTGTCTGGGGAGGGTGTAGACTACCACATGCTGCCCTACTGTCGGTCTGGTGAGGGTGTAGACTACCACATGCTGCCCTACTGTCGGTCTGGGGAGGGTGTAGACTACCACATGCTGCCCTACTGTCGGTCTGGGGAGGGTGTAGACTACCACATGCTGCCCTACTGTCGGTCTGGGGAGGGTGTAGACTACCACATGCTGCCCTTCTGTCGGCCTGGGGAGGGTGTAGACTACCACATGTCTCCTCCGATACATGTGGAGTTGCCAGCCGCTTCTTTTCACCTGACAGTGAAGAGTTTCACTGGGAGAGTGTAACACGTGGAGGTTCACACTATCGCCCCCAGATCCCCTCCCTGCTAAACAGGTGCCCCGAAGAACCGAACACTGCCAACTGTGTTCATAGGGACGACAAGCTGGAGGTACCGCTGCCAGGAATTGAATCTGGGTCTCTGTGGTGGTAGGCAAGTGCTTAAACCTCTACACTTAGGCTACATGTTTTTTTTTATCTACTTTTTCTCCCCATTTTCTATTTTTCTCCCATCCCAATTTCGTATTATCCAATTCTACCCTCCCCTGTCTCGAACGCTGTTAGGCCATGCCTCCCACTGGCCGGCTGCAATGTGGACGAAGCCTTGCATCACGTGTCCCCTCCTCCGGTAATCGAGGAGGCAGCCGTCGCATCTTTTCACCTGCACAGCGCCATCTCTCAGTGGCGAGGAGTAACGCGTGGGAGGCTCACGCTGCCCCCGATACTTCCTGATTGTGCTGTACAGGCGCACCAACCGACCTGTGGGAGTCGCTGTCCACAACGTCCGATCCCCACCCACCGGCTTTCCCACCCCCTAATACTGCCAATTGTATTACCGGTAGTATGAACGACCAGCCAAAGCCGGAAGCATCTCCTGCGTTAGTGGCGAGCGCCTTGCCCACTGCACCACTTAGCCTACATGTTTATGCTAAATCAAATCACAATGTCTATGATACAAAAATAAATATTTTTCTTTTTTTTTTACAAAAGTGATATTGTCTAATGCACCTTGCTCATTGTTTGGATGCTGCTCTATATTAGCATTGAGACTGTTGATAATAAAACATTTTATTATTATTATTGTCTATGACGGATTTTGAGTTTATGACATTCATTAAGTGGTATAGCATACGACGCAGCAGGAGACAGAAGAATAGGCCAGTGTTAGCAGACAGGGGCCATGCGTCAGCGCTGTTTGCTTAAAGCACATAAGCAGATGTAACAGCTGGACCATCCCATTATTATTACTGTGATGATGAGAAAGACAGTCCAAGGCCAGTAAGGAGCCTGGCGGAGAGAAGGACAAGCCATGACATCATCGTGGGCAACAAAATCTAATTTATTTGTAAGGCCCGACAACACACGTTAATGTCCCCATGGGCCGGACACGTCTTCTTTAAACAAGTCAAGAAGAAACATCACAATAAGTCAAGAACAAAACAAAAAAAACATGAAATCCAAAATAAAATGTAAAATAAATAAATGAATAACCCCCACGCGAAGGTAAGGAAAAACTCACTAAAAACCTAGCAATAGGAAAAAAGGACCCCAGGCAATGTGGAGGAGAGAAACCTTAGAAGGGCCGTTCAAGGGGGGGATCACCCTTCTTAGATGTCGTGATAGTAGTGTCTGTGTTGCTATAAAACAGGCGTAACTGTTGGTAAGCATGTACATATACGTGTAATGAAACACAAATAAGTGCATGCAATAGCAACTGAAAAGGGTTTCTTCCTCCAATAGTCCTCTAGTCAGGTCTAGGCTGTGTTTCCCTATGCTTCCTATATGGTATGAGGACCACACACACACACACATACACACACACACACATACACACACACACACACACACACACACACACACACACACACACACACACACACACACACACACAGACACACAGACATACAGTAAAGCACAAAGAAAGCACATGTTCTTTGAAAACGGTGTGGTTGTTTTGCTGGACAGATAAAGATCTTGGTATCTCTAGTAGATCTTTCTGTGGGAGGATCAACATGCTGCTTGGGAAGAAGAGAGGGAGTGAGAGCGCATTATTTGCTTATTGGGGTTATTTACCCTGCCGGGTTTGCATGTAGACGTAGGGCACAGAACAAGGCTCGGCCAGAACAGCTCCCAGTCGCGTGTGTGTCTACGAACCTGCATCGGTTTCTCTTCAGAGATTAGATTAGATTCAAATGTATCATCGCCATGCAGCACAAGTACAGTACAATGAAAATAAGTTTGGCCTCCAACCAGAGTGCAAATGTAACAGTAAAGTGCAACAGTGATATACAATGTAGTGTAACTAGTAAGAGTTGGTAAGAGATATGTACAGATATAGATATAGTATTAATATGTACAGTGATACAGGTATAAAGACACTATGGTAGTAAGTCATACTGGCCAGCAGTGTAACTAGTAAGAGTAGGTAAGAGATATGTACAGATATAGATATAGTATTAATATGTACAGTGATACAGGTATAAAGACACTATGGTAGTAAGTCATACTGGCCAGCAGTGTAACTAGTAAGAGTAGGTAAGAGATATGTACAGATATAGATATAGTATTAATATGTACAGTGATACAGGTATAAAGACACTATGGTAGTAAGTCATACTGGCCTGCAGTGTAACTAGTAAGAGTAGGTAAGAGATATGTACAGATATAGATATAGTATTAATATGTACAGTGATACAGGTATAAAGACACTATGGTAGTAAGTCATACTGGCCAGCACTAGTAAGACATATGTACAGATATAGATATAGTATCGACAGATATGGAACAAGGATTATATGCAGGTATGTACAGACAGATGTGGATATATATATATATATATATATATATATATATATATATATATATATATATATATATATATATATATATATATATATATATATATATATATATATATATATATATATATATATATCATTATACTACTATAATTATACTACTACCTATCATGCTAATGTGTCTATGCTACTATTCTACTATACTTATACTACTACATATATCATGCTAATTTGTTTCTATACTACTATAATTATACTACTATAATGAATGAATGAACATTTTATTAACAGATTGCAGAATGGGTACAATACAGTACAGCTCAATACACACAACTTTTGTCTTGTTTACATCAGGGTCCCCCATTTTCAATTCATCATAACTGACATACATGACATACAGATAGACAGTACTGCTACATTTATGACATACCAGATTTACAAATACAGTACTGTTTTTGATACAAGAAGAGTCTAAAAAAGAGAGTATATACATTTGACGAAGAAACTGTACATTGGAGGAGGTTGGTAGGTAGAAGGATAGGAGAGGTGGAGGGGGGGGGGGTGGGGTAGGTGGGGTGGGGGTGGGGGGGTAACTGTACATTGGATTATCGACTAAGCCTTACTTGGTCACAAGAAGAGGGTCTTGTGTATTATTGGTTTACTGTACATTGGACGGGGTTGGGTTAGGACATTTACAGGGGCCAGTTTCGAATTGCAGTCTCCCGTAGGTGCTCTTTGAGAGTGGTTTTGAAAGTGGGTAGTGATTCACATTCCTTTACAGCTGTGGGTAGGGCGTTCCACATTGTTGTGGCATAATTGCAAAACGTGTTTAGTCCCTTGTTTGAGCCGAATCTGGGTTTAACATGATTTGTGGAGCTCCCTCTGGTGTTGTGATTGTGGTATTCACTGACCTTTGGGAAGTATTTTGACATGTACATGGGTACCTTGGTCGTGTAGTGTATCTTGTAGACCAGGCCCATTGCAAGTTGCTGTACTCTGTCGTCTACTCTAAGCCATCCTAGGTTGTCAAAGTGGGCAGGGGTGAGGTGGGTTCTAGGAGTAAGGTCAAGCAGTAGTCTGACCAGTTTGTTTTGAGATGTTTGTAATTTTGTTTGTAGTGCCTTTGAGGTGCTTTGGTACCATGAGGTGCAAGCATAGTCGTAGTACCCTTGAATGAGTGCTCCTGCCAGAGTCTACATATCATGCTAATGTCTATACAACTATGCTAATATACTTATAGTAATACCTATCTTGCTAATGTATATACTACTATTCTTATAGTACTACATATCATCCTAATGTGTCTATACTACTATAGTTATAGTACTACCTATCATCCTAATATGTCTATACTACTATACTTATAGTACTACCTATCATCCTAATGTCTATACTACTATACTTATAGTACTACATATCATCCTAATATGTCTATACTACTATACTTATAGTACTACATATAATCCTAATATGTCTATACTACTATACTTATTGCCCCTTTTCCACTGCATGGTACCTACTCGACTCTACTCTACTCTACTCTGCATTTTCGGTTTTCCATTACCAAAGTACCTGGTACCAGGTACTTTTTGGGTACTTTTTTAGTCCCTGCTCTGTCGAGGTTCCAAGCGGGTAGAAGTGGTACCAGAAAAGTCACGTGAAACACTGCAGACCACTGATTGGTCAGAAGAGAGACGCGTCACTCGTTGGAGCGTCTCCACAAAAACAGAAAGCCGCCATCTTTAATGTCTCGCGTAGGATTTCATTTGCAGCAGGAACAAGTGCAATAAACAAAAAAGGTTACAGTCACTGTGTATTCTGCCTCATTTATTGATGAAACAAAACCGACATCAACACAATTTGCCACCGAGCGGAGAGTTTAGTCTCACAAAAAGATCGCTGACTTGTTAAGCTTGTTGTTAGGTTAGGTGCTAATGTTGTGCTAGCGTTTTAGCATGGCTATCGTACATAGCGTGATCAATATAACTCGCTATTGATTGTTTGTACTAGTAACGTTAATGCTAGTAGAATAGACACAACGTGAGGTAATCACCATCCATTTTAAACCGGTTATTACCTAATGCTAACGTTAGCAGCAGGGGCGGAGCTAGGGGGTGGCTACCTGGGCTCAAGCCCCGGATGTATTCTGAAAAGCCCCGAATCTATTTAAAAAAAAATAAAAAAAAATAAAGAATAAATTAAAAAAATGATTTTTTTTTTTTTTTTACAATTCATCATTGTTACATGAAAATATGTTTGCACCAGATTTAGCAGAAGCTAATTTCCATCTGTGGTCTATCCAGCTGCTAACTGTATTTGAGTGAGTTAAGTCTTGGTGTTATGGTAGACTCAGACCTAAGCTTTAAATCACAATCAACAAGTTGACAAAAACGTAATTCTTCCACCTTAGAAACATAGCTAAAGTACGGCCATTTATAAATCAAAAGGACGCTGAAAACCAGATCCATGCCTTTATCTCAAGCCAACTCGACTACTGTAATGCACTCCTTACCGGCCTCCCGAAAAAATACGATGATAACTATTTTATTGCAATGCACTATTGCATTATTTTATTCTATTTTACTAACTATTTTATTGCACTGCACTATTTTACTTTGTATCAGTGAATCATAGACGCCTGGCCATAAGAGCATTCGGAGCATCTCTGCTCTCCCACTATTGAACTGGGGGGAGCAAAGGTATGATCTTGCTCCACCACTTTTTGATTATATGAAAAATATGATATATCCCCCCCCAATATATAAATCTAACCATAACTACGTTATGGTTAACTGAGTTTTATAGTGAAAAGAGCAGCTTTATTGGTCAAGATTGAAGGCTCTATATTGCAGGAAATTGCACGTACAGGTTCATTAAATTCAAAAAAAAAAGTCCCTTGCCTGCCCAAAAAAAAATAAAAAATAAAAAATAAAAAATTATAGAAAAAATAAATATATAAAAAAAAGGGGGGCCCATCTGGGCTAAGCCCCGGATCTCCTACAATCCTAAATCCGCCCCTGGTGTGTGTGTGTGTGTGTGTGTTAGTGTGTTCCTGCAATGGTGTTGGAATGTGTGTCCACGTGTGACTTCTTCAAACTCACGGTGGATCAGGGTTGTTCCTCTTTCTCCGAGGAGCTCTAACCGACAACCTCTCCGTCGCTGTGGATCACACCGGTTCCTGACAGGGAGCGAGCGAGCGAACTAGAGACGAAATCGCGCGCGACACTGTCCTGATATGAGGCGGCGCGTGTCCGAGTGTGTCTGTGTGTGTGTGTGTTACCTGGAAGCACACGTGGGGGGGGGCTGCGATTCTTGACCAATAAAAAGTGTTTAGGGGCGGGACTCGGCCGCGTAATCGCTCAACTAGAGACACAGCGAGCGAATATCTGAGGGGTGGACGACATCGCCGCTCAGTTCGCTGTCGCTCGTGGGCCCGACACGTCTTCGTTAAACAAATCAAGAAGAAACATCACAATAAGTCAAGAACAGAACAAAAAAAACATGAAATCCAAAATAAAATGTAAAATAAATAAATGAATAAACCCCACGCGAAGGTAAGGAAAAACTCACTAAAAACCTAGCAATAGGAAAAAAGGACCCCAGGCAATGTGGAGGAGAGAAACCTTAGAAGGGCCGTTCAAGGGGGGATCTCCCTTCTTAGATGTCGTGATAGTAGTGTCTGTGTTGCTATAAAACAGGCGTAACTGTTGGTAAGCATGTACATATACGTGTAATGAAACACAAATAAGTGCATGCAATAGCAACTGAAAAGGGTTTCTTCCTCCAATAGTCCTCTAGTCAGGTCTAGGCTGTGTTTCCCTATGCTTCCTATGGTATGAGGACCACACACACACACACACACACACACACACACACACACACACAGACATACAGTAAAGCACAAAGAAAGCACATGTTCTTTGAAAACGGTGTGGTTGTTTTGCTGGACAGATAAAGATCTTGGTATCTCTAGTAGATCTTTCTGTGGGAGGATCAACATGCTGCTTGGGAAGAAGAGAGGGAGTGAGAGCGCATTATTTGCTTATTGGGGTTATTTACCCTGCCGGGTTTGCATGTAGACGTAGGGCACAGAACAAGGCTCGGCCAGAACAGCTCCCAGTCGTGTGTGTGTCTACGAACCTGCATCGGTTTCTCTTCAGAGATTAGATTAGATTCAAATGTATTGTCACCACGCAGCACAAGTACAGTACAATGAAAATAAGTTTGGCATCCAACCAGAGTGCAAATGTAACAGTAAAGTGCAGCAGTGATATACAATGTACAGGGGATTAAACTGGGTATAATATATATATATAAATTAGTACTACTGATTAATAGTGTAAATCAGATTCAGATGTATGTACAGAGTTGTAGTATTAATATGTACAGTGATACAGGTATAAAAACACTATGGTAGTAAGTCATACTGGCCAGCAGTGTAACTAGTAAGAGTAGGTAAGGGATATGTACAGATATAGATCTAGTATTGATATGTACAGTGATACAGGTATAAAGACACTATGGTAGTAAGTCATACTGGCCAGCAGTGTAACTAGTAAGAGTAGGTAAGAGATATGTACAGATATAGATATAGTATTAATATGTACAGTGATACAGGTATAAAGACACTATGGTAGTAAGTCATACTGGCCAGCAGTGTAACTAGTAAGAGTAGGTAAGAGATATGTACAGATATAGATATAGTATCTACAGATATGTACAGATATAGATATAGTATTAATATGTACAGTGATACAGGTATAAAGACACTATGGTAGTAAGTCATACTGGCCAGCAGTGTAACTAGTAAGAGTAGGTAAGAGATATGTACAGATATAGATATAGTATTAATATGTACAGTGATACAGGTATAAAGACACTATGGTAGTAAGTCATACTGGCCAGCAGTGTAACTAGTAAGAGTAGGTAAGAGATATGTACAGATATAGATATAGTATTAATATGTACAGTGATACAGGTATAAAGACACTATGGTAGTAAGTCATACTGGCCAGCACTCGTAAGACATATGTACAGATAAAGATATAGTATCTACAGATATGGAACAAGGATTATATGCAGGTATGTACAGACAGATGTGGATATATATATATATATATATATATATATATATATATATATATATATATATATATATATATATATATATATATATATATATATATATATATATATATATATATATATATATCATTATACTACTATAATTATACTACTACCTATCATGCTAATGTGTCTATGCTACTATTCTACTATACTTATACTACTACATATATCATGCTAATTTCTTTCTATACTACTATAATTATACTACTATAATGAATGAATGAACATTTTATTAACAGATTGCAGAATGGGTACAATACAGTACAGCTCAATACACACAACTTTTGTCTTGTTTACATCAGGGTCCCCCATTTTCAATTCATCATAACTGACATACATGACATACAGATAGACAGTACTGCTACATCTATACATTTATGACATACCAGATTTACAAATACAGTACTGTTTTTGATACAAGAAGAGTCTAAAAAAGAGAGTATATACATTTGACGAAGAAACTGTACATTGGAGGAGGTTGGTAGGTACACTGTAAACCCGCATGTTCAAAATAATCAATTAGTTTGAGTAGGGTATACTCAATATTCTATGAAAGTTCTACTAACTTGAATGTCTTGAGTTCGTGTGACGTGTTCTTATGTTTTGAGTAAATAAAACTCATAGTTTTTGATTGACTTGGAACTATTCACTTATTAAGTAAGTATAATGTAAAAGCATAACTTAAGTACAACTTAAGATAATTAAGTAGATACAGACTCTAAACCGCATTATGTTTTGAGTAAATAAAACTCATAGTTTTTGATTGACTTGGAATTATTCACTTATTAAGTAAGTATAATGTAAAAGCATAACTTAAGTACAACTTAAGATAATTAAGTAGATACAGACTGTAAACCGCATTATGTTTTGAGTAAATAAAACTCATCGTTTTTGATTGACTTGGAACTATTCACTTATTAAGTAAGTATAATGTAAAAGCATAACTTAAGTACAACTTAAGATAATTAAGTAGATACAGACTGAAAACCGCATTATGTTTTGAGTAAATAAAACTCATAGTTTTTGATTGACTTGGAATTATTCACTTATTAAGTAAGTATAATGTAAAAGCATAACTTAAGTACAACTTAAGATAATTAAGTAGATACAGACTGTAAACCGCATTATGTTTTGAGTAAATAAAACTCATAGTTTTTGATTGACTTGGAACTATTCACTTATTAAGTAAGTATAATGTAAAAGCATAAATTAAGTACAACTTAAGATAATTAAGTAGATACAGACTGAAAACCGCATTATGTTTTGAGTAAATAAAACTCATAGTTTTTGATTGACTTGGAATTATTCACTTATTAAGTAAGTATAATGTAAAAGCATAACTTAAGTACAACTTAAGATAATTAAGTAGATACAGACTGAAAACCGCATTATGTTTTGAGTAAATAAAACTCATAGTTTTTGATTGACTTGGAATTATTCACTTATTAAGTAAGTATAATGTAAAAGCATAACTTAAGTACAACTTAAGATAATTAAGTAGATACAGACTGTAAACCGCATTATGTTTTGAGTAAATAAAACTCATAGTTTTTGATTGACTTGGAACTATTCACTTATTAAGTAAGTATAATGTAAAAGCATAACTTAAGTACAACTTAAGATAATTAAGTAGATACAGAGTGTAAACCGCATTATGTTTTCAGTAAATAAAACTCATCTTTTTTGATTGACTTGGAACTATTCACTTATTAAGTAAGTATAATGTAAAAGCATAACTTAAGTACAACTTAAGATAATTAAGTAGATACAGACTGTAAACCGCATTATGTTTTGAGTAAATAAAACTCATAGTTTTTGATTGACTTGGAACTATTCACTTATTAAGTAAGTATAATGTAAAAGCATAAATTAAGTACAACTTAAGATAATTAAGTAGATACAGACTGTAAACCGCATTATGTTTTGAGTAAATAAAACTCATCGTTTTTGATTGACTTGGAACTATTCACTTATTAAGTAAGTATAATGTAAAAGCATAACTTAAGTACAACTTTATTAACAGATTGCAGAATGGGTATGGAGGTGTGATAGGTGTGATATGTGTGAGAGGTGTGATAGGTGTGATAGGTGGGATTGGTGTGAGAGGTGTGAGAGGTGTGAGAGGTGTGATAGGTGTGATAGGTGGGATAGGTGTGATAGGTGTGAGAGGTGTGAGAGGTGTGATAGGTGTGATATGTGTGAGAGGTGTGATAGGTGTGAGAGGTGTGATAGGTGTGATAGGTGTGAGAGGTGTGATAGGTGTGATAGGTGTGATAGGTGTGATAGGTG
>NC_140178.1:2956782-3004282 GCF_963971535.1 Notolepis coatsorum
CAAGATTATAAAAGAACAGTTGGAAATAGACCTTGACTTCAGTTTGCTGTATGAAGATCCAGACTTTGATGGGAAACTTACTTCCCTTGATGACATTACGGAATTGCCACAAAAAGCTGTTGTGCACATTTCACTTTCGCTCAACTCCAGCTCTCTCGCATCTACTGATATACTTTCAGATATTTCATCTCCAGAACGTTGATATACTTTCAGATAGGTCATCTCCAGAACGTCTAAGCAGATGGCCTCCAGGTCCTTTTCCAGTTCCTACATTTGCATTCGATGTTGAGCTGAAACTTAGAGACGGAAACAACGAATTTGAGAAGAACAAGAGACACCTTAAGTTGACAAGAGACCTAAAGCACGACATCTTAGAAAAGCTTGCATCTACAATGTATGCTTTCAAGGCTTATCCAAGTGATAAAGAGATAGCAGTGGCTTCTGCGGCTCTTGTCGCCAAACATCCCTGCTTGAAGGAAGCAGGATCTGAGACCGGCTGCAATGGATGGAAGAACAGCATCAAATTCAAGATGGGCAATTTCAGGAACAAGCTGAGACGGGCAGGATGTGAGGAAGTCACTGTAAATGCTGGAAAAAGAGGTAGAAGCAATCCTGATGGCGAACCTTCACATTCCAACATTAAAAGACCCAAGCGAGCAGAAGTAAACTTCCTACCCAACTATCCCCAAGGAGAGGATTCCTTGAGGCTTGAGCAGTTGAGGCAGACAATTGCTGAAGAAGTCAAGAAGACTGAGAAGAACCTGCCCCTCATTAGAAAGCTGATGCAGACCACATTTGCCCTGCGCCGACAGACCATAGTGAAGTCCAGCCCACCAGTGAAAGAGCTCATGGACCTCTGGCCTGCTCTCAAAATGGAGTCTGAGGTAATATAGATCAGCTCTCTTTCCTGTGTTAACATTTGGCACATTCTGTGTGTTTTAAAGTGAAACTTGTGATTCTTAAGCCTGGTTTATATACTCTAGCGGCGCATCTGCGTGTGTGTTCTGTGCGCCCCCGCGAGCTAGTCATCAGCGACCGATTCCGCAAAGCATGTAATGACATGGTTGACCAGAAATCCCGCCGTCATGCTCTGAAGCCCAAACCAAACAAAGTAAGAGATCCACCAAGTTGAAGTGACTAATTGATGTTGATATACTATATTGTCCTGCTGTTTTTAAATATAGGTGTATGCAGAGTTCCAGCTGATTACCAACCAGAACCTGCCCAACACATTCTACGCTGAGCTTGACCGCCATCTTCCTCGACTGATGACGTTATTCAGACAGAAGGCGTCCAAAACTGGGAACACGGCAGATGCTTTGGCTCACATTTAAAAAAATCCACGATGAACAGGTGAATAGATTATTATACATGACATGTCATAGGTCGAACCTCTGTAACATTGAACAGGTTCAATGATTCAAATGAGCTTTTGAATTTTACAATTAGTCCACCATTGTGTTTGCCATTTTTCTGATTGCATTAAAGATGTGAACATGTTATTTGTGGACATATCTGATTGGACTGTTTAAAATCCGCTTTGTTCAGTAAACATTTCCATATAATACAATTCTTTTTTTCTTCTTAATCTTACATCTTAATAGGAAATCCATGATGTTCACACCAGGCGTACCACTGTTCTCCATGCCCTGCCTGTGTATCTGCATGAGGAAGTCTCTGGATTTTTCAAAACCTGCACAGTGAGTCCGAGTGAAAATAATTTACAGTACAACTGTATATTAAGTGAACAGTTAATCAAAATGCTAAGTATCAGTCTTCCTTCCTTCCAGGTCTCCCTTGTGAAAGAGATATTTGATCTCGACGGGACTAACCTGGTTAAATAAAAATAACCTTCTCACCAAAAAAATAGTTCTAACTAAAATATAAACAACTTACAAACACAACTCCATATACCGTAATTCCTCTAATAGTAACCCCGGCTTGTATTTGTTTCAACTGTAGCGGGTACCAGGCTTGTATTAGGAGGAGGCATGTATAAGAGAGAGGCCTATATTTCTAATTTTCAAACAGATCATAATGAATAAAGCAACATTTTGTGTCAGTTTGAACCCAGTAAAATGTACTGGGTTCATTTATTGAAACCAAGTACTGTATGAAATAGTAAACAGTGCAATTACAGGTGGTCACTGGTCATTTCAACGTTTTCAAAGTGAAATCAAGTAACTAGCTCAGTATGCAGCTCAGTATATTAGTAACCCGGCTTGTATTAGGAGGCCGGCTTATAATTGCTTAGCTCAAGAGCGCACCCGGCCATTAATAGAGACCCGGCTTGTATTTGAATACCGGTTACTATTAGAGGAATTACGGTACTTAGCTTTGTGCTGCACTTTGTAGAAACCATGGATTTATTTGTGATTATTATGTCTCTTTCATTCCTTCAGGACACGCCTGATGAGCCAGAGCTTCAGGGTGTTGCAGTGGCCCTCCTTACTGTCATCAGTGACCATGACACAAGTCCAGTTCACTACCAGCCTGTGACAATCTCTGATTGGTGATTCCTTCCTGGTAATGTTTGGACTAATCTATGCACTACACCTCAGCTACCCCAAGGGACTTACCAACACTTTTGAATTCATTCAGAAGATTTTACTAGGTCTAGAAGCTGGTAAACTGTTGCCCAGGTTGCAGACTCTCAAGAATGACTTGATGATGCAATCATTTTTTTTTCTTCTGATTTTTCAATGGATTTTCTCCCCGTCCCAATTAGTCGTTGTGCCAATTCCCCCCCCCCCCCCCCCCCCTCCCCTACCTGGTGCTGTATGCATGTTCTCCTACGAGTCGGTATAAGGGCGTCCCGAGTCGATCGCACGCTTCCCCCGAGACATGCGCCGACAGCCAGTGACGTCTTTTCACTTGGCAGCGAGGGCTCTCATTGGTGAAGTGTAACGCGTGGGAGGGCACGCTATCTCCACCAAGTCCTGCCCCGCGTAGCAAGCGCCGAGACCTGACCTGTAGGCGTCGCTGTCCACAACGCCAGATTCCCACCCGCCAGCTTCCCCACCCCCTAATACTGCCGAATTGTATTAGTGTGAACGGCCAGCCAAGCTGGTGACAACGCAGGGAGTTGGATTCGAACACGCGAATCCAGTGTCTCCAGCGTTGGTGACGAACGCAATCTCCGCTACGTCACCTGACCGCTCTTGCATTAAACTTTTGAAGGTATTATTTTGACATGCTAAGCTTTCATAACTTAACCTAGCCATTTTGAAAATGAAATTTAATACCTGAATATATTGGAATGATGATGATCCAAATAAAATGGCTAGGTGAAGTTATGAAAGCTGGAGGGAAAACAACATTGCATTTGAAGTTACTGCACTTTGCCTGTACATTACCTGTATAATTATTTAAGGAAATCGTGCAGCAGAGTGCAGTATCTGCTTTTTTGGGGTTAATTAAAATAACTACGTCATATTTTTGTATGCCTGAAGATTACTTCATTAATACATGTTAAATCTGGGTACTATCATCTATCTACCTATAACACATTTTGGATGGCAAGTCAAAAAACTTTAAAGCCATTTTTCTCAGTTTCACTGTTTGGAAGTTACTGCGGTCTGCCTTGACAGGGCAGTATAGTTAGTGTACTGTATAGTGTTCTTAGTACAGAGTACTGTAGTGTTCTAGTTATCATTCTGCAAACATAGCCTGCTCTAAATGACGGATGGTGCCTCTGACATTCTGACTAACTCTTTCAATGAAAACACCATCTTGTTCCATGATACATCATGGAGCAAATACATGCAGCTGCATTTCCATATGTAGGTATGTGCACTATTAACAGTATTGCCAGCTGTATAGCATGTAATGTGGATTGGTATTTTGGTTCCACATTGGCAGGACCCAATATACAGCACAACGTTTGTGAATTTTACATGTGCCAAGCGGATTGACAATTTTCAGATAATCTATACATTTTATTCTGTACTGTACATAGATGCACTGTGTTATCCCAACGGTCACAATAGTTGCCATCAACATGTTTGCTCATTCTATGACCACACTATACAAATTTGAGTAATTCAGCCAGGATGTAAACGGCTCTGGTCATGTGCACTGCACATATTGAGACCCTTTATTATTTCAATATTTGCTGGAAATACATTGATACATCATTCAGTAACATTTTCAGAGCCTTATAACAAACATTATTACACTATTGTGACCAGAGGGATTAAATGTGTAATATACATTACATTGTATGTACATGTTATAACATGCATGTATTTATTTTCTATATATATTTTCTATATATATATATTTTCAATTTTAACATTGCCATAATGTTGGAGAGGGCAACACAATGTTTTTGTAAGATAAATAGATGTATACTCTTTGAATAGAAATAAATATAAAGAGTTTGAAGTTGTAACACAATGTTTTTGTAAGATAAATAGTTTCGATGAAGAACAAAACCTCCTAAATGCATACAAAAAAAGGGGAAAACTTCATATCTGCACTTTGCAAGGCACTAATACCTGGTCGGTATTGTTAACATATATAGTCCAAAAACAGTGTACGGTGTTTACAGTGTTATTGTACATTGCTAACATACAGATTATATATGTATACTCTTTTATACTCTTTGAATAGAAAAAAATAAAAGAGTTGTTTGAAGTTGATATAATGTGCTTGTGTAGTTATTTTTCTGTTAACTTTTTCACATGGATTTTAAAACTGAACCTTAAGTTATAGTAACTGCAAATATTTGAGTTGATTAACTTAAACATTTGAGTTGATTAACTTAAAAGAAATGAGGCATGGGATGGCCTCAATGTCGTTGAGTTCTGTTAACTTAATCACATGGATTTAAGATGGACCTTAAGTCACAGTAACTGAACATATTTGAGTTGCCTCCACTTGAGAACCTTAAGTCACAGTAACTGAACATATTTGAACTGCCTTAACTGAGAACTGTAAGTCACAGTAACTGAACATATTTGAGTTGACACCACTTGAGAACCTTAAGTCACAGTAACTGAACATATTTGAACTGCCTTAACTGAGAACTGTAAGTCACAGTAACTGAACATATTTGAGTTGACACCACTTTAGAACCTTAAGTCACAGTAACTGAACATATTTGAACTGCCTTAACTGAGAACTGTAAGTCACAGTAACTGAACATATTTGAGTTGACACCACTTGAGAACCTTAAGTCACAGTAACTGAACATATTTGAACTGCCTTAACTGAGAACTGTAAGTCACAGTAACTGAACATATTTGAGTTGACACCACTTGAGAACCTTAAGTCACAGTAACTGAATATATTTGCATTGCCTTAACTGAGAACTGTAAGTCACAGTAACTGAACATATTTGAGTTGACACCACTTGAGAACCTTAAGTCACAGTAACTGAACATATTTGAACTGCCTTAACTGAGAACTGTAAGTCACAGTAACTGAACATTTTGAGTTGACACCACTTGAGAACCTTAAGTCACAGTAACTGAATATATTTGAATTGCCTTAACTGAGAACTGTAAGTCACAGTAACTGAACATATTTGAGTTGACACCACTTGAGAACATTAAGTCACAGTAACTGAATATATTTGAATTGCCTTAACTGAGAACTGTAAGTCACAGTAACTGAACATATTTGAGTTGACACCACTTGAGAACATTAAGTCACAGTAACTGAATATATTTGAACTGCCTTAACTGAGAACTGTAAGTCACAGTAACTGAACATATTTGAGTTGACACCACTTGAGAACCTTAAGTCACAGTAACTGAATATATTTGAATTGCCTTAACTGAGAACTGTAAGTCACAGTAACTGAACATATTTGAGTTGACACCACTTGAGAACCTTAAGTCACAGTAACTGAATATATTTGAATTGCCTTAACTGAGAACTGTAAGTCACAGTAACTGAACATATTTGAGTTGACTCCACTTGAGAACTGTAAGTCAGAGTAACTGACCATATTTGATTTGACTTAAATGTGTAGCGGCACGGTGGTGTAGTGGTTAACACTGTCGCCTCACAGCAAGAAGGTCCAGGGTTCGAAATTTCCATGATGCCAGTTACCCAGGTGGGGTATCTCCCAGGCCTTTCTGTGTGGAGTTTGCATGTTCTCCCCGTGCTCGCAAGGGTTTCCCCCCCCGATAAGATAAAACCCAATGGAAAAACATGCACAACAACAAGATCGCTAACGCTGTGGCGTCCTTGACGAAGACGGACAGGAGCACTTGGATTGGTCCCCTGGCGCGGCTCACGTGGCGCCTGTCTGCTCCCGGCTGCCCTTGGGGGGGAAGGACGACGGGATGGGTTAATCGCAGATACGCATTGTATGCATGGTTCGCATGTGTGCCAAATGGTGACCTCGGAGCAGGTCCTAAATTATTATTATTATTAACTGAGAACCTTAAGTCACAGTAACAGACCATATTTGAGTTGCCTTAACTGAGAATTGTAAGTCTTAGCCAACTGAAAACATTTGAGTTTATCAACTTAAAAAAATTGAGGCATGGTATGGCCTAAATTTTTTTAAGTTCTGGAAACTTATTCGGGTTTACAGTGTAGAAGGATAGGAGAGGTGGAGGGGGGTCTTACTTGGTCCCAAGAAGAGGGTCTTGTGTATTATTGGGTTTAATAGGACATTTACTGTACATTGGACGGGGTTGGGTTAGGACATTTACAGGGGCCAGTTTCGAATTGCAGTCTCCCGTAGGTGCTCTTTGAGAGTGGTTTTGAAAGTGGGTAGTGATTCACATTCCTTTACAGCTGTGGGTAGGGCGTTCCACATTGTTGTGGCATAATTGCAAAACGTGTTTAGTCCCTTGTTTGAGCCAAATCTGGGTTTAACATGATTTGTGGAGCTCCCTCTGGTGTTGTGATTGTGGTATTCACTGACCTTTGGGAAGTATTTTGACATGTACATGGGTACCTTGGTCGTGTTGTGTATCTTGTAGACCAGGCCCATTGCAAGTTGCTGTACTCTGTCGTCTACTCTAAGCCATCCTAGGTTGTCAAAGTGGGCAGGGGTGAGGTGGGTTCTAGGAGTAAGGTCAAGCAGTAGTCTGACCAGTTTGTTTTGAGATGTTTGTAATTTAGTTGTTAGCGCCTTTGAGGTGCTTTGGTACCATGAGGTGCAAGCATAGTCGTAGTACCCTTGAATGAGTGCTCCTGCCAGAGTCTACATATCATGCTAATGTCTATACAACTATGCTAATATACTTATAGTAATACCTATCTTGCTAATGTATATACTACTATTCTTATAGTACTACATATCATCCTAATGTGTCTATACTACTATAGTTATAGTACTACCTATCATCCTAATATGTCTATACTACTATACTTATAGTACTACATATCATCCTAATATGTCTATACTACTATACTTATAGTACTACATATAATCCTAATATGTCTATACTACTATACTTATTGCCCCTTTTCCACTGCATGGTACCTACTCGACTCTACTCTACTCTACTCTGCATTTTCGGTTTTCCATTACCAAAGTACCTGGTACCAGGTACTTTTTGGGTACTTTTTTAGTCCCTGCTCTGTCGAGGTTCCAAGCGGGTAGAAGTGGTACCAGAAAAGTCACGTGAAACACTGCAGACCACTGATTGGTCAGAAGAGAGACGCGTCACTCGTTGGAGCGTCTCCACAAAAACAGAAAGCCGCCATCTTTAATGTCTCGCGTAGGATTTCATTTGCAGCAGGAACAAGTGCAATAAACAAAAAAGGATACAGTCACTGTGTATTCTGCCTCATTTATTGATGAAACAAAACCGACATCAACACAATTTGCCACCGAGCGGAGAGTTTAGTCTCACAAAAAGATCGCTGACTTGTTAAGCTTGTTGTTAGGTTAGGTGCTAATGTTGTGCTAGCGTTTTAGCATGGCTATCGTACATAGCGTGATCAATATAACTCGCGATTATAATGTCCACGATTGTTTGTACTAGTAACGTTAATGCTAGTAGAATAGACACAACGTGAGGTAATCACCATCCATTTTAAACCGGTTATTACCTAATGCTAACGTTAGCAGCAGGGGCGGAGCTAGGGGGTGGCTACCTGGGCTCAAGCCCCGGATGTATTCTGAAAAGCCCCGAATCTATTTAAAAAAAAATGATTTTTTTCTTTTTTCTTTTACAATTCATCATTGTTACATGAAAATATGTTTGCACCAGATTTAGCAGAAGCTAATTTCCATCTGTGGTCTATCCAGCTGCTAACTGTATTTGAGTGAGTTAAGTCTTGGTGTTATGGTAGACTCAGACCTAAGCTTTAAATCACAATCAACAAGTTGACAAAAACTTAATTCTTCCACCTTAGAAACATAGCTAAAGTACGGCCATTTATAAATCAAAAGGACGCTGAAAACCAGATCCATGCCTTTATCTCAAGCCAACTCGACTACTGTAATGCACTCCTTACCGGCCTCCCGAAAAAATACGATGATAACTATTTTATTGCAATGCACTATTGCATTATTTTATTCTATTTTACTAACTATTTTATTGCACTGCACTATTTTACTTTGTATCAGTGAATCATAGACGCCTGGCCATAAGAGCATTCGGAGCATCTCTGCTCTCCCACTATTGAACTGGGGGGAGCAAAGGTATGATCTTGCTCCACCACTTTTTGATTATATGAAAAATATGATATATCCCCCCCCAATATATAAATCTAACCATAACTACGTTGTTTTATAGTGAAAAGAGCAGCTTTATTGGTCAAGATTGAAGGCTCTATATTGCAGGAAATTGCACGTACAGGTTCATTAAATTCAAAAAAAAAAAGTACATTGCCTGCCCAAAAAATAGAAAAAAAAAAAAAAAATTATAGAAAAAAAAAATATAAAAAAAAGGGGGGCCCATCTGGGCTAAGCCCCGGATCTCCTACAATCCTAAATCCGCCCCTGGTGTGTGTGTGTGTGTGTGTGTGTTAGTGTGTTCCTGCAATGGTGTTGGAATGTGTGTCCACGTGTGACTTCTTCAAACTCACGGTGGATCAGGGTTGTTCCTCTTTCTCCGAGGAGCTCTAACCGACAACCTCTCCGTCGGCCAGTGGATCAGCCGTCAGCAGGACAGCATCACCTCAGCTCACAGTCAGAAGAGAACTACTCTAGTTACTGTAAACAGGATCAGAAGATGTCTCCATTGTCCTCCTTCAGATCTGGAGCTTGTCTGGTCGTGATGACTTTTGTGATCTTCTCATCTGCATTCGAAGGTGAATTTCTGTGTGTGTGTGGGGGGGGGGGGGGTGGGAGTGTGTGGCTGACTACCAGCCCAACTACTAACTACTACTGACTACCACACAGTAAAATTCGCAGTGTCAAATTAACACTTAAAGAGTCGAATTTAACACTATTCCAGAGTGTATATGACTCCAACTACGAATAGTGTTAAATCGACTCTTGCTCCTGTGTTACATTTTTTGAGTTAAATTAACTCTAAATAGAGTACAAATTTAACACTCGCTTACACTGTATGGTGTTATTTAAACTTAACACTATAGGTTTAATAACACTTGAGAGTGTAATTATTATTCTCAGAAGTGTTGATAATTTACTCTTATGTGATAACAAATTAACTCTGATTGAGTTGAATTCCAATGCTCATTAACACTGCATTGAGTTAGTAAAAGTTAACACTGAGGTCAAATAACTCTGCTGAAGTGTTGACATTACACAGTACTGTGTTGATAATTTACTCACTTGTAGTGAAAAAACAGCTCTGCAAATAACACCCATTAACACTGCACAGTGTCAATGAAACCGGACACTATATTGGTGAAAATAAACCTCACTGGTGTTAATTTTACACTTAATTTACTCTTGTATAGTGTGAAATTGCATTTACATACAATATACATTAAAAAATCACAAGTTACCACAAAATAATGATTTCAACAATTTTATTGTTGGTCAGGCAGGGTCAGGCAGGCTTATAAAAAAATAAAACATAAATATACATTGACCTCAGCAGGTCTGCATAAAGTGCAATATGGAACAATACTTCACAGCTGATTTATACAACACCTTTACAACTATATAGGGTTGGGCATCGTTTGGATTTGAACGATTCCGGTTCAGATTTTTTTTGAAAATGTGTACATTTTTTCATACTATTCACATTTTCAGTTGACTTGATACAGTTTAATTTGGTTGCTGTACTGTAACTATGGTATTAATTAACAAAGTAAAAAAAATTAAAAATTAAGAATCGAAATGCAAATATGTTACTTCCGGTTCCAGAACCGGAAGTTAGGAACCGGTTGCTATTAGAACCGGTTTTCGGTACCCAACCCTATTTACAACTCCGTCTGGATGCAGTAATAAAACAATCACATTAGCAGGTCTGCATAAAGTGGCAATATGGAACAATATACTTTGAGCAATCTGTCGTTCGATAATTCATTTGAATATCAAATGGTTTGAAGTAACACAGCTGATTTATATCCAAGACCTTTACAACTCCGTCTGGATGCAGTCCGACCTTAAAGGCATGGTAATGGTCATCAAAACACATGGTTTCCATCAGTTTTCCACAGAGCAATACACTGTCATCTTTCACAGCAATAGTCTTGATCTTACAAAACACAGGCATCTCAAATGCTACCTCAGTACAGATAATCAAGTCACAGCGGTACTCTGTACCATGATGTTTTATCCACTTGGCAGAAAAAACACTGGTTACATCTCCAAATAAGGAAGCAATCTCTGGACCTTCTTTGAGCTCAACAAGTGCCACCATCTTTCCTGGACCTATGGTTAATCTTTCTTTGGTAAAGGACTCCCGATACATTGCCATACAACTTTGGTGCTTTTGGGCTAATGTCTTTGTAATGTTTTTAAAGCTTTTTAATTGTCTCTTAAAGAAGTTATGTTTAGCTTCATAACGCATGCACCACATGTGCAGAATTGGGCCAATGTTCCTTATATTACGAGGGTAATGTATCATGAAGTGATGCTTTGGCAATAGGTTGCTTCTAGGAAATAACTGCTTGAAGAGCCGATGATGATCAGTGATTACATGTTTGAGATAAATGGTCATGCCATATGACAGGACTGGTGAAAATACAATGTTAACAATCTGTAGAAGCAAAAGCAGAAGATGCCAGTACTTATCAGTCTGTATTAAATCACCAAATATCAGAGGCATATTGCGCAACAAGCACCAAGACTGTGTGGCATTCAACCCCAAATCCTTACTTTCATCCAACAACTTGACTCTTGGCGGACGGTTTCGCTGCTGATTGTAACCATAGTCAAAAGCATGTATTCTGCCAGCCAGTTGTTCAGCATTTAGAAGTTTCTCCTGAAGAATGTACTTGAGAATAAGTTTCACCTCAAACTGAGCAACCCCCTCTAAAATATCATGCATGATATCTACAGAGAAGTTTGTGGCTGTGTTGAAATACTCAAGTGAATTCAACAGACAACTGCGTTTCACGCCATATATATGAGGTAGCGTTGGATCTGTCTGTATAGTTTGACAGTGTTGTGCGTGCATCTCAACAGTTCTTAGTACAACAGCCGGATCATCTTCACAGAATACAGTCTGAAAACGAGCTTTCTCAAGGAGACAGAAACGACAGCAATACCGAGCCCCAAATGACTCCACAAACCCAAACAGACCATGCAAGCCAAGGTTATCCCCAGTGACCTGAACTATGGTACCACGAATTACGTGTCTAAACATGGGAATTTTAAGTCCCTCTGTCTCCAGTACTTTCAGATCATTGACAAGTGGCTCAAGTATCAAATTGAAATCATAACGCTTAATGTCCTGTGCATGGAAAAGAGCACACAAATGAATATTAATCAAAGAGGAATTATAGATTGGGGGGAAATTTCTTAATGTAAAGTATACACCACCTAATTTATGTATACCCTTTTTAGAGCCCAATGGATTTGCAGTTTCAAAGTCATCATAAAAAAGTTGAATTTGAAAGGAATCTTTTTCTACTGAAAACAGGGGACTTTCTTTCAAATAGGTGGCATCTCTCAAGTCTGCATACACACCTTCCTTAGTCATGTGCCTGGGCTTTAACATGTCTGCAAGTTCTGGGTTTTGAAAAATGCTCTTCAGCGTTTCCAAAATGGGAACATATGCACAGGGGCGGACCTAGCACATTTGGCGCCCTAGGCGAGATTCACCACTGCGCCGCAAACACTTGACCGATACCCATCAATGCACAGCGCTCTAGCATGTTCTGACTGTGAACACCTAAAGCTGAGGCTCAGACCGACCGACCGTTTTAGATTTTTGGCTAATTTTCCCTTATGTTAGAATTTCTTTTATGTAAAAATAATGGTTGCCGATATAGAGGGGGCGCCAAAACTGCACAGAGAAAAAAAATAAAAAATAAAAAAAATAAAAAAATAAAGAAAATTAAAAAATTTATTTATTTTTTTTTTTTTTTTTTTTTTTTGCGTCCCCCTCTGGGTGGCGCTCTAGGCGACCGCCTATATCGCCTGTAGGAAGGTCCGCCCCTGCATATGCAAACTTATCAGTTACAATGACCTGGTCATATGTCCCAGTAGTTTTGTTTCTTCTGCTGTCAAATCTTGTGCCAAGCACCTTTTCAACGGGTTCAACTTTTCCCCTTTTCTCTTTGAAGTGTTTGTTTATTTTTGCCTCAGAATTTAAGTGTGTGAATGGGTTTTCCAACTTTTGGAATGACTGTTCTATGCTGTTCTTATTTTCTGTGTCCTGTGGAGATAAGCACTGTAGAGCTGCATCTTTAGCGTGACTATGAATCTCAGAAATCACTTCTTCCATGGTTGAGACAAAACTTTTTACAGTAGACTGACTGGTTCCAGCAGCCTTGAGTTGTGCAACAGCAGTTGCACACATATCGAGAGTGCTCCTATTAGAGTTTCTGAACAGTCCACATGTGGCCGTCGCATCGACATCAGATGTTGTGGCGGTTTCATCTACATTAGCGATCACCGCCTCTCCTACACTGTTTACATTAACATCAGTGTCAACCTCTTGGTCAATATACTCAGTGTGTTTGTTGTCTAAATGTTTCCTAAAACCTGAAAACGTACCAAACCTATAGCCACATCCAGTCTGAGCACATTTAAGGCGAAGCTTTTTTCCTTGAACGTAACCGTGAACTATTCGCAAATGCCTAACAAGCCTATTTGTACAACCTAACTCCTTCCGACAATCAAAACACTTCATGGCGGAGGAGAAGCCTCATGCACTAATGAAGCAACCTCGCCCTAACTTCAGCAACACGAGGACTCTCCTTGACTTTCCCAACATCAATACTGTACACAGTGGTCTGGAGGAACGTGTACATGTTGCGCAGCATGGTGTTGTATGCTGTGCCAAACACATAATGTGCCTTAAAGAGTTCATCTAAAGCACCAAGAGAAGAGATTGACTTGCAAGGTATGGCCTTCTTGTCAAGAATGATGTAGAACCGGTGGATCGCATTCTTCTTCACTCCAACAGCCAGGAGATAGGGTTGATTGCTGGTAGTGATGGCATCAAGATGCTCTTGGATGCTTGTTCCAGTCTGAGAAGACAAACACACATGGAGAAACAATTAGAATTACATGATTGTGGCGGCTGGGTGGCGCAGCGGGCAAGGCGCTCGTCACCAACACAGGAGATACTGGTATCGAGCCCAGCTCTCTGCGTTGCTTCCGACTTGGCCGGCCGTCATACTAACACAATTGGCAGTGCATTATTTCCGGCGTTGGGTGCATGATGCGCATGCGCTGTGATCACAGCACAGGCGCACCAGGCAGCCAAATACGGAAATACAGCCGTTTTGAGCAGTGTTGACCAGTTTATAAAAAATATTTAAAATGTTTATTAGCAACGCCGAGCTTTCAAACCCTGCCGCGTGTGTGTGTGAAACCCTAATGGAACGCTGGGTACCTTTGAAATGTCTACGTGATATATTTGACCCACCGCTCGCTTTTAAGCAGTGCTTGATGTGCACATTAACATGGCTAGTAACGTGGGAGCCAGTGACTGCGTATTCGAGCCCCTGGCTTGCATCGCAGTCACGAAAGGGGCTAAGAATTGGCATAACGACTAACATTGGAATGGGAGAAAAACAGAGAAAAAGGAGGGGGGGAATATAAAAAATAATAATAATAATAATTACATGATTGTAGCATTATAATTATAAATGTGTACATTAGGAGAAAATACCAACCTTCTTGAAGATCACAAGATGCTGCTCCGCGTTGGACGCCGACACCTTCCCTGGTCTCTTCCGCCCCTGAGCAGAGGGTGGGATCAAGTGCAACAGCAGTAGAATCGATGAGAGGTCACTGTCCCAACCTGTAACGATACAAGTTGGATGTTAAGACACTTGAATTATGTAGACCATAAACAAAATTCAGTCCATCTGCAATGTTAGCAGTATTTTTACAAAATAAGATAAAAGACAGCAGTTCATCACAAGAAGCTCTGCCACTCAAAATATGAATATACAGTACCAGTAAAAAGCTTGGATGCACTCATTCAAGTGAATGGGAAGACACTTTTGACTGGTTGATAATACAAAATGCCTCGTACATTTTTCACAGAAGTTCAGTGAAAAACAACAAGAATGGTATGCTCAAAAGCAGCTTACCAACGTCAGCATCCACTTCAGTGTCATCCTCAGGAGGATCAGCTATCAGCAGGAGCTCTTGAAGCTCACTGGTGGATGGAAGCCGTCTGCATTGTTGGATGATCTTTTTCTTGTATGTGGTCGGCCACTTTTCCAGAAGCTTGCCCGATACACCTTCTCCAAACATCAGAACGAAATCCTGTTCAACCTGGAGAGGGGTGATTGGGGGACAATTTCAGGATTTCACAGCCAACCAAAGTTAGTGGGTGCTAGTTGAGGTACAATACATCTACCGTCCATCATTCAAGTGTCACAAAATGGTCAAAATAATGGCAGATAATTACCACAGGCCGAAACGTTGTGTTCAAGTATATTAAAACTTGGGAACACTACAGCCGGTGTGCAGACTTTTTTTCCACAACATTACAGATCTATTTTGAGTCTAGCACCTGTGACTATACACTTGGGATGTGCGTGAGTCTTTTCTACTAACTATAGATAATTACCAAGCCCTTGACGTCTTGGAAACGTGGAAAGTCAGACAGTATGTTGCTTGACTGCTGGGGGTCGAGGACCTTGTTGTGCCTATAGTCAAATGTCAGTTTCATCTTGTTCTTCACTGTGTCCTCATCAGCTGAATGTTTCATTAGTGAGATCGCTTCCTTGCACTCCTCTTCGCTCAGGGCAGTCTCTGCAACAACATGGGAATCTCGTCTGGCAGTTGGTCCTCCTCCACGAGATGGTTCTCCACAGGATTCTACAGAATATGGGGAAAAACACAAAAAAAAAGAATCTACCAAAGGCCTGATTGATGGAGTTCTGCAGGTACACAGTCATGGCCGTAGCCAGCTATGAGGCCACCGAGGTCAAACTCCCCAACCAAACAAGCACACCATTGATTTAATTGACATATAAATCACACATAAATATCTAACTATTACTCCTCTCTGAGCATGAATATAAAACAGGTGATCTATTTACTGTGTAAACCTTATGCAATATTCATCATGGATATTTGGATACTTGAAATCTGTATGAACTGAGTAGTTAGTATCAAATGAAATAAGATGGAACAGCTCCATGCATTAATTGCTCATATTTGCTCATTACCAGTATGGTATTGTTTAAATTGTACAGCTTTTTGTGTCTCTGTCTTTGTCTGTCTTTATTTTGTGTACTTTCAGTGAGCCAAGAAGTGGAGAAATATATTAATACTTCAGTAAAATTATTTTTTTTACCAACAACAGGTGACTTTATTATAGATAATGCATTTTGAATGAATAGGTTGGGTTGTATAACTCATTTTGGTATGCATTTAGCCCATTCACCAAATTATAAATGCATAAGAGACCACAGGGCTTTGGTGCACTCTTTAGGCCACTCACCTGTAAGTGCCCCCACGTCCTGTAAATTACTTTGTGAGTGACTGACCTTAAGTTGATCTCTAGATAATAAAGTTTGTATAAAAAAAAAAATTTACCTCCCTAATTTCTAAACCCTGGCTGGGTGGTGTCCAACCGATTATAGTGGGCCGGTCTGGGCCAAAAAAATAAATGGACCTCCCTAATTTCTAAACCCTGGCTGGGTGGTGTCCGACCGATTATAGTGGGCCGGTCTGGTGTCCGACCGATTATAGTGGGCCGGTCTGGGCCAAAAAAATAAATGGACCTCCCTAATTTCTAAACCCTGGCTACGGCCCTGTATACAGTAATCAATAATGCCGCTTGTTTTGTTAATCAACTCGTTGTACTCAAGATATGCATTATTAGTGTTACCTCCAAATGATGATCGTTTGTCTTTAGCAGCGGTTCTCTGAATAGTTTTAATCCTCCAGGCCAAGTATCCACTGCCACTCTGGCCATCATAATAATGCTCCTTGGAGGGTGGAATAAAAACAGACACTTCACATTTAAAAGTGAAAAACAGCATGCTCTGGTAGGATTAAAAATGTATCAATATTGCCACAACCATTACTGTGTGCAACTCACATAGCCATTCTTAGAGTGTGGGTCACTGAGGTAGGGGAATAAGGTCACGATTCCTCTGGCATACTTTTCCTTCAGATGTCTGGGTGGTGAAGTACTGGAAGATTAAGATTAAAGAAGAATGTATTTCTCAGTCATATTCCCTGGATTTCATTTAGATTTCAAATTAATCGGAAAGCTAGATTGAGAACAAACTAAAAACAAGGAGCTAATTACCCATTCTTCTCTGTCAAGTCAGCTGCCAATAGGTTCACCATTTTCCTTCTGTTGTCATCGTGCAAGGACTTGGTTCGATTGTATTCATTTATTATGCGTTCTCCACCAGATTTCTCACGAAGAATGGATTCCACCAACTTGAAGCACAAAAGCACATGCACAAAAAAACAATTCAGTGTTAGGAATATACTGTAGACTGCAATTCAAAGTTAAGGTAAAGGATAAGTATCCTTAATATCAGTTTTAACCCTATCTGAGGTCCGTCTAGCATGCTTCTGACTCGTGGAGATGATAATTTGAGAGATCCATCCAATCTCAAGTGAGCTACAATATTCTTACAGGCACGCGACCAGTACAATGGAAAAGATGGGGGCATAACATTGACAGTAAAAAACATGCATTTCTGAGTTGTGAATCACAGGGTGATGCATACATATTACATGTGTGTCAACTCTTACTTGCTTGGCCTCTGTATCCAGCCTATGGCGTTTTCGTGAAGGGTCCTCTGAAATGATCACAGTATCCTGTGATCCTGACGAATCCAGGGATGATGGCTGGGACCCTGACGAATCCAGGGATGATGGTTGGGACCACTCAGATGAGGCTAGCGTGGAGACAGACTGCTCAGATGAGGCTAGCGTGGAGACAGGATAAATAAATAAAAAGATTATACACAGTTTCCTCATAAAGATGTCCCTTATCTAATCGAATGTAAGCTTCACATGACAAATAACTTATTCATTAAATATATATTACAAATGTAATCAAACCTGTGTCATATTTGATGATTAGCACCCCAGTGGATGCATCTCTTGCTACCTCCTCAAAAACATCGTCATCCAATTCGGTCCCCGAACTGTCAAAAACTTTCACACCTTCCGTTACAGCTGGGACACCAAACTTTGCAAATGCTAGAAACGGGCACAAAAGCTTTTGTAAACAGAAATGTCATTGGATGTATCCAGTGATTTCTAAATCTACTCACTAAATATTCACTTAATCTTGAATAATTGCTGTCTGCAATACAATAGATGAAGCCACAGATCCACCCAGTGGATAACCATTGAGTATCACATTGAGGACAATTTCCCAATGATCCCAATTTCTTACCTGCACTCAGAAACTCGATCAGATTTATTTCTGTAATCCGAACAAACTTTTGGACATCTCCCAGTTGTACTTTCAACAGCATGCTTGCAGCAAGCCTGCAAGAGAGTTACCAACGAGTGGGCAACTTGAACACAGGGAAGTGTGGGAAATTAGTGTCAGGCTGGAATATTCAGTGACTTTGTACTTATTATTTACCTTATTGGGGACATTGATCTAAGTTAAGTTATTATTAAATGTTTTACTTAGTTCAATGTCCCCAATAAGGTAAATAATAAGTACAAAGTCACTGAATATTCAAGCCTGACACTAATTTCCCACAGATGCAAACAGACAAAAAAAGGAGAGCTATATAACCCAGGGTTTTTTCCTTGCATTTTCCCTGTGTTTCTTCCATTAAACTCAATCAACCATATTGTATGCATTCTAATGCACTCACTCTCATAACACACCATTTCATAGTACAGATTACTTATATCATTCAAGGGTATTTCCCCGCATTAACATTAGCAAGACACATTTGAAAAAACTCACGAAGGGTATAGGCTGGCTCACGTTCAAGGCCTCCCTCAACGTGAAATGGCGCACGTGCAGTCTTCTTGGCTGTCGCCGAAATCTGTGGACTTAACAAAATAATAACGTTGGTCAAATAACTGTTACTTGATTTCATACTGTAGGACACATTTACCTCAGAACATGGCATGCAAATGTTTGTTACTAAGCCAATGTTAGCAGCTTGGTAACAGGGCCTTCCTTGCATTTTCCCTGTGTTTCTTCCATTAAACTCAATCAACCATATTGTATGCATTCTAATGCACTCACTCTCATAACACACCATTTCATAGTACAGATTACTTATATCATTCAAGGGTATTTCCCCGCATTAACATTAGCAAGACACATTTGAAAAAACTCACGAAGGGTATAGGCTGGCTCACGTTCAAGGCCTCCCTCAACGTGAAATGGCGCACGTGCAGTCTTCTTGGCTGTCGCCGAAATCTGTGGACTTAACAAAATAATAACGTTGGTCAAATAACTGTTACTTGATTTCATACTGTAGGACACATTTACCTCAGAACATGGCATGCAAATGTTTGTTACTAAGCCAATGTTAGCAGCTTGGTAACAGGGCCTTCCTTGCATTTTCCCTGTGTTTCTTCCATTAAACTCAATCAACCATATTGTATGCATTCTAATGCACTCACTCTCATAACACACCATTTCATAGTACAGATTACTTATATCATTCAAGGGTATTTCCCCGCATTAACATTAGCAAGACACATTTGAAAAAACTCACGAAGGGTATAGGCTGGCTCACGTTCAAGGCCTCCCTCAACGTGAAATGGCGCACGTGCAGTCTTCTTGGCTGTCGCCGAAATCTGTGGACTTAACAAAATAATAACGTTGGTCAAATAACTGTTACTTGATTTCATACTGTAGGACACATTTACCTCAGAACATGGCATGCAAATGTTTGTTACTAAGCCAATGTTAGCAGCTTGGTAACAGGGCCTTCCTTGCATTTTCCCTGTGTTTCTTCCATTAAACTCAATCAACCATATTGTATGCATTCTAATGCACTCACTCTCATAACACACCATTTCATAGTACAGATTACTTATATCATTCAAGGGTATTTCCCCGCATTAACATTAGCAAGACACATTTGAAAAAACTCACGAAGGGTATAGGCTGGCTCACGTTCAAGGCCTCCCTCAACGTGAAATGGCGCACGTGCAGTCTTCTTGGCTGTCGCCGAAATCTGTGGACTTAACAAAATAATAACGTTGGTCAAATAACTGTTACTTGATTTCATACTGTAGGACACATTTACCTCAGAACATGGCATGCAAATGTTTGTTACTAAGCCAATGTTAGCAGCTTGGTAACAGGGCCTTCCTTGCATTTTCCCTGTGTTTCTTCCATTAAACTCAATCAACCATATTGTATGCATTCTAATGCACTCACTCTCATAACACACCATTTCATAGTACAGATTACTTATATCATTCAAGGGTATTTCCCCGCATTAACATTAGCAAGACACATTTGAAAAAACTCACGAAGGGTATAGGCTGGCTCACGTTCAAGGCCTCCCTCAACGTGAAATGGCGCACGTGCAGTCTTCTTGGCTGTCACCGAAATCTGTGGACTTAACAAAATAATAACGTTGGTCAAATAACTGTTACTTGATTTCATACTGTAGGACACATTTACCTCAGAACATGGCATGCAAATGTTTGTTACTAAGCCAATGTTAGCAGCTTGGTAACAGGGCCTTCCTTGCATTTTCCCTGTGTTTCTTCCATTAAACTCAATCAACCATATTGTATGCATTCTAATGCACTCACTCTCATAACACACCATTTCATAGTACAGATTACTTATATCATTCAAGGGTATTTCCCCGCATTAACATTAGCTAGCAAGACACATTTGAAAAAACTCACGAAGGGCTGGCTCACGTTCAAGGCCTCACTCAATGTGAAATGGCGCACGTGCGTGCAGTCTTCTTGGCTGTCGCCGAAATCTGTGGACTTAACAAAATAATAATGTTGGTCAAATGCCAAATAACTGTTAATTGATTTCATACTGTAGGACACATTTACCTCAGAACATGGCGTGCAAATGTTTGTTACTAAGCCAATGTATCGCCCTGTGTTTTTTTCGATCTTTTTTTCCAAACGATACAATTCACAATCACCCCTCCACATTGTATTTAACAACATTAACATTACCTCTTGCAAGTTGCTGGAAGCCAATAGCTACCGAATTAATTAATTAATATGTGATTAGGAGAAACTTACCTGCTGAGTTACCTCTGCCGCGACGTGAAGCAACACATGATGGTAGAGAGTCATTTAATTTACTTTGACTGTTAAACTTCTACAATGTGTATTTTTTATTGCTTGTATTTGTCTGTGTTTCTATGCTGGTACATCTACTGGCTAAAACATGTCTGAAGTAAAACTGGATGAATGACTGAATGGAAACAACCTTTGAATATCAATAAAGGGAAAAAGAAGGTCATTCGGTCTGGTCATTTGAGTGAAACCCAGTTAACCCTTCGGGTGAACATACAATATCCTTCTCAAGTTGGGGACAGTGCACAAATTCAAAAACATATAACTTGACTGTGTGTGTGTGTGTGTGTGTGTGTGTGTGTGTGTGTGTGTGTGTGTGTGTGTGTGTGTGTGTGTGTGTGTGTGTGTGTGTGTGTGTGTGTGTGTGTGTAGGTGTAGGTAGTTTCCAGCGTGTTCGTCCAACCTGCTGCACAGAAACCAGGATCCCACACAAAATCAATGGGATAAAGTCGTGCCTTGAACAGAAGGGCAGGAGGGCAGGAGGGCACTGTCGTATTCATGCTTACCTGTAAGAGCACAGTCACACATACACACACACACACACACATACACACACACACATACACACACACACACACACATACACACACATATATACACACACACGCATACATATACACACACACACACACACACACATATACACATATATACACACACACACATACACACACACATGCACTCTCACTCATGCATGTTGCTTCTGGAAGATGGATCAATAACATCTGTTTCTTTCTGTTTCTGTCTTCTATTAAATTCTGCAGTGTGAAGAACCAGTCAGGGAAATGGAGGTGTGTTAATCCAACTACTCCCTGGCTAGTGGACGAGCTGCAGGTCAGCATGAAGCCAGAACCCAACATCATAACCCACTCTTATCAACATTCTGATCATCATACCATCATAACCCACTCTCATCAACATTCTGATCATCATAACCCACTCTTATCAACATTCTGATCATCATAACATCATAACCCACTCTCATCAACATTCTGATCATCATAACCCACTCTTATCAACATTCTGATCATCATAACATCATAACCCACTCTTCACTGTCTTTCTCACATATCCAGAATGGACTCAAATGTCCCCCTTTATTCAAGACCCTGATGAAGACCCTGAAGAAGACCCAGATGAAGCCCCAGATGAAGCCCCTGATGAAGACCCAGATGAAGACAGAGATGAAGACCCTGATGAAGACCCAGATGAAGACCCAGATGAAGACCCTGATGAAGACCCAGATGAAGCCCCAGATGAAGATCCTGATGAAGACCCAGATGAAGCCCCAGATGAAGACCCTGATTAAGACCCAGGGGTCTGTTAGTGACAATGTGGTAGAAATGTAAGCCCACAAATGGTCTCAGTTGACTGGAGATCTTGCCACAGACATACTAATAATAATAATAATAATAATAATAATAATAATAATAATAATAATAATAATAATAATAATAATAATAATAATAATAATAATAATAATAATAATAATAATAATAATAATAATAATAATAATAAACGATTGGCTTTAAACGCAAACCATTTGAATCTCGAGATGACAGTTATTCCTCTAGCAGGCTGTTGTTTGAAGTCACCAGGATTCTAGTTTGTGCCGCAATTTCGAAATGTATTCAACATTCAAATGAACTATAATCTTGGCACAAAACACACCTGACATGTGAACGGAACAGCCTGCTGGATGAGTAACTGGCAAGATCCCCTCCAACCGAGACCGGTTCTGGTTCCAAGACCACGTGTTCACTAACGCTCTTTATAACACAGCAACTATACTAAGACATTCTTTTTTTTATTGATTTTTTCCAGGGTTCATACAAACAATGTCATGACTTCACATTCATTTATCCCAGCCTTCTGTAGTACAATTTTCATCCCTTGTTGATAACTCTGAGTTAAAGTGCAGAAGTACAAGTACACAAATGAGGACCAATATAGTCGATAACATCCTATACTTCTTTTTTTCTAGACAAACAAAAACAATAACCAAAAATAACAAAATGATATGTTGGGGTGCATCTTCCTGACTCAACTCCCTTTACACAAGGTTTACTTAACAATTAAACCAAAAGGACGCAGCAATACACATTAAACAAATGAAGAGCGTACCGGTGTAATGTACACTATCCATCTTTCCCATATCTTCCAAAACTTGTCCTGTTGCAGTCTAAAAGAAAAAGTTATTATTTCCATCTTAAAAATATCATAAATAATATCAATCCAAGCATCCACTGTAGGAATTTCTGTTCTTAACCACTTTCTAGTAATCGCTTTCCTGCACTTAGAATCTGAAATACATATCTATCACCATTTTCTGATGGCATAGCGCCCAAATATAGACTCTCCAGCTTAAATGGAATGTCCACCTGGAATACTTTTTCAAAGATTTTATGGACCTCCCTCCAAAAAGGCATCAGCAAGGGACAAGACCAGAATATGTGGTATGATGTCTCCAACAGGTGGAAGATTTGGTATAATGTCTCCCTTGAGCTTGAGTAAAGACCGCTACTCTTCCTAATTTATGCAAATGACATGTCGTCAGCCTGTGACTGCAACTTGTTCCTGTTTGCGGACGACTCAGCCCTGCTGGTCTCTGACAAGAACAAGTTCCAGGTTGAAAAAACCCTCAGCTCGGAACTAGGCAAAATCTGCATATGGCTCGCTGATAACAAACTATCATTACACATGGGCAAAACAGAGTCCATTCTCTTCGGTTCAAATAACAAACTCAGCAAGACCGACGGCTTCTCAGTTGCAGTGGGTGACAATATTGTCACACGGAAAGACGAAATTACCTACCTGGGTTCCATCCTAGAGGCAAATCTTTCCTGTGACAAAATGGCATCCAATGTAATAAAAAAAGTCAACCAACGAACTAGATTCTTGTACTGGATCTCCTCTCTGGTAAACAAGAATACCCTGAAGACTCTGGCAGGAGCACTCATTCAAGGGTACTACGACTATGCGTGCACCTCATGGTACCAAAGCACCTCAAAGGCGCTTAAAACAAAATTACAAACATCACAAAACAAACTGGTCAGACTACTGCTTGACCTTACCCCCAGAACCCACCTCACCCCTGCCCACTTTGACAACCTAGGATGGCTTAGAGTAGACGACAGAGTACAGCAACTTGCAATGGGCCTGGTCTACAAGATACACTATACGACTAAGGTACCCATGTACATGTCAAAATACTTCCCAAAGGTCATAGAGGGGAGGCCGAGTCAGTCTAAAGTGAACTTGATTGATCCATGTTGGCAGACTACACAATTCTTTGTGTGTAATATCTAGTTATTATGTTGAGTCAAAATACGTTTGTTGGCCAGCCGTCTGTTGGTCATCGGTGTTCGTAATCTTACATTTAGATTCAATGTTTGCTCATGCATATCTTGGGACACCTCTAGCTGATAAACCAATCAGGATACAGAAACGGGAAGTACGGACCCCAAAATTGTCAACAAGAACGGAGAATCTGACTGGAACGCTAGCTGTATTATACATCGCAACATGACAGTAAATACTATTGTAATAAAACGTTCAAAACTATGTTCAATTTGTGTATTGTTTTGTTACTATATAAGATTGTATTTTGCACTGTATTAACCATAACGACGTCACAGATGAGCAACGTGATATTAACGTTAGATCCGACGGTCCGACCTAAATACTATTGTAATAAAACGTTCAAAACTATGTTCAACTTGTGTTTTGTTTCTTACTATAAGATTGTATTTCGCACTGTATTAAGCCATATCGACGTCAGGTGAGCTTTCTAGCCATTAGATTGTTAACGTGATATTAACGTTAGATCTACGACCACAATTTGATTCCAAGTTTTTACATACCTCACTTTGTTGGTCTCTCACGAAAGTCTTTCTCTGGACTGCAAATATACTGTCTCATAAATATACTCTTCCAATATATAAATATACATATAAATATATTGTTTTAGATGCTGTTGTCACTATGAATTACAAATGAGGGACCCTGATGTAAACAAGACAAACGTCTTTCTCTGGTCTGCATCCCATCTGCAATTGTTCTGGACTCTTTGTATCATAAACAGTACTGTATTTGCAAATCTGGTATGTCATAATTAAATGTATAGATGTAGCAGTAGGCCTACTGTATCTGTATGTCATGTATGTCATATATGTTATGATGAATTGAAAATGGGGGACCCTGATGTAAACAAGATGAAAGTCTTTCTCTGGTCTGCATCCCCTTAACAATTGTGTGTATTGAGCTGTACTGTATTGTACCCATTCTGCAATCTGTTAATACAGTTTTCAATTAATGTCAGACGTCCTCTCCATAAAAAAAAACATTGAATTGCTCAGAATTTTAAATTATGTCCCCAATAGGACATAATAATATTAATATTATTCCCCGGTATGACACAATAAACACAGAATGAATGCTACCAAAGAGAATGCTATATGCAATTTGTGTATAAAGTGTGTATTAATCCTGTAACATGAGTCAAGGTCAGATCTAGCCTGGCATAGAGAACAGAATGTTGATTTTTTGATGTTCAAGTTTCTTTATTAGTTGTCATACAGAAGTACAGAATACTTTTATATAAAATGCTTCTTTCTGTTTTGCTCCAGAGATTGTGCTAGATAAAAATAGAAGTCAAGTACGTAGACAAGTGTTCAATATATACATACAATGTACAATGCAGAGTAGAAAAGTAACTGAGTTACAATACAATATACTATACAGTACAATGCAGAAATGGGATGAGGTACAATTTACAGTAAGGTGTAATGAGGTATGGGTTGTAGTGCATATTCTTTGCCAATAAATATAAAGTGTGTTTAGGTGTTCTAAAGTGGGTGCTGCAGTGAGTTGTTTGTTTAAAGTGAGTGTGTGCGTGTGGATGTGTGTGCTGTGAGTGCATTTGATGGTCGTTACATAGTGTTATTGTCATTTGTATGTGTGTAATGTGTAACTAGTACAGTGAGAAGGCATTTGGCGATTTCTTTAAACAACGTCTCCTAACAGATGAGGTGGACTTCCATGCTCCTGTAAAAAAGATGAAACTCAAAACCTTCAAGGACACAACAACATCAAGTGTTACCAAGGTGAGAGGCAAGGAGATGGCCCTGAAAGCAGACCGAGACCTCTTCGCCAGGCTTATAGTGGTGGGAACAGTCAGGAAGATTGACATCGGGGAAATGTTAGTCTACAGTCTGGGACCCTTCCCTGCAGCCATAGCGAACATGGATGGCTCTATGGTGAAAACTGATAAAGCCAAGTTAATGCACTTTCTCGAGGGATCAGTAAATCCACCCGCCACAGTTGAAGTCCCTGATGGCACAGGGGTGGAGGTGTTTCTGAATGGGTCACGGTAAATAAGCTGAAACTAAATGCATCCAAAACAAAATGTCTAATTATTTGTTCAAAGCATGCTCAGAGAGAGAATCACAGATTAAATATTTCTTTGCAGGGTGCAGATATTGAGCAAGTTAAGGAGGCCAGATTGCTTGGAGTTATAATAGATGAAACACTCTCTTGGTCAACTCACATTAACAATATTGTAACAAAAATGAGCAGAAGTATTTCAATTATTAGACGGAATGCCTATTTTTTAACAGACACAGCTACCAAGCAAGTCATACAATCACTAGTTTTGTCACATCTGGACTACTGTCCAGCAATCTGGTCAAATGCATCCAAACAAGATTTAAATAAAATACAGCTTACTCAAAATAGAGCTGCAAGACTTGCATTGCATAGCTCAATTAGAAACAGTGTTGAGAAAATGCACAAGGAACTGTCATGGATGAGAGTCAATGAGAGACTAGTGTGTAGTCTTATTTTGTTTATGAGAAATATTTATACTTTGCATAAACCTGTGTGCCTCTTTTTGCAGCTGGTGCTTATTAGTGATGGTCATGGCTATGGCACTAGACAAGCCTTGAAGGGTAGGTTCGCCCTGCCGAGACCCAGAACTGAAGCCTTAAAGAAAACTGTAATGTACAGGGCAATGTCCTACTGGAATAGACTTCCACAATATTTGGTTTCAATTACCAGTAAGGTGGGATTCAAGAGGAGACTACGAGTGGCTGTAATGCAGAAAGAGGTTGATTTTGGTTAGGTCTAATCTGTGTCTAATGAATGGGTTCTTGTGTTGGGTTATGTGTTGTTTTGGAATGTGTTTGTCTAGTGGTTATGAGTATTAGAGTATGAGTGTATGGAATGTTGTGCTGTTTTTGAGCACATTTTAGTTTGCTCTGAGATGTCTTTGTTGTTTTATTGATATTTGTTGTTTTATTGATATTTGTTATTGTTGTCTTTGTTGTCTTTGTTGTTTTATTGATATTTGTTGTTTTATTGATATTTGTTTTTGTTCTATATTAGAAAATTTGGCATACATATTTGGTTGTATGTCTGATTTTAATTGGTTTAATGTTCTATAATTGTTTGTATATTTTATTGGTGTTTTATTGATATTTGTTTTGTTTTTATGTTGTTTATTGATTATTCTTGTTTAATTTTATATGTTTGGATCCAGACCCCAGGAAGAATAGTCGCTGCTGAGGCAGTGACTAATGGGGATCTGAAATAAAGAAATAAAGAAATAAAGAAATAAACACTGTTCTCAATACAGCACCCGACTATTGCTTCACTGTGCTCATGCCTCTCAATACAGTTCCCATGTGGTGATCAGCAGTCCAGAGATTTCTTCGAGCCCCAGTCGCAATCCTGGAACTTGTATACTGCTCCTGCAAAAAAAACACAATGCATGAAGGGGCGATGCACATGCAAGTCAAACAACCTACCATGTACAGACATGTGTCTGTGTTTGGACTGTCAGAACACTGTATCTTCTTTTTTTCATATATTTTATTTCTTTTTTGGAAGGCACAAGTACAGGCATACAATGCACATTGTTGGTTCCATGCTATCTATTGTTTGATAGTTTGCACCATTTAATCTAGCTGTAGAAAGCTCCATTGTTACAACATCAGCTAATAACTGTTTCCAGTGATTAAAGGGCAGAGAATGTGGAGCTTGCCATCAAAGTGCCAATTTTTTTTCTCAGCAGTACTTCCTGCCAAGCTAAAGAATCATCATCATTAAGGAGCAGTAATTTGGGACAACAGGGAATATGTTTTTGTAATACATGTTACTGTTAAAATAAATAACATGTTATTTTCACACTTGTTATTGTGTTATAAATGTTGATTGATTGATTGATTGAAAACGTTATTAACAGATTGCAGAATGGGTACAGTACAGTACAGCTCAATACACACAATTGTTAAGGGGATGCAGACCAGAGAAAGACGTTTGTCTTGTTTACATCAGGGCCCCCCATTTGTAATTCATAGTGACAACAGCATCTAAAACAATATATTTATATGTATATTTATATATTGGAAGAGTATATTTATGAGACAGTATATTTTGTACATGTAACGGTTGTGACAACGTCAAATCTTTAACGTCACAGGCAACAACAAAGACCGCTATTACCATAGTGTAACACACAGCAAGAATGTGAAACAAGTTACTATTATTAGTATTGGGTTAGAGTTGTTTGATTTACACTATCGTAATGTTAGATTGCTATCTGAGAAAGTTAAAATGCTAACGTTAGTAACGTTAGTCTTTGTGAGCTGGCTACAATATTTTCCAATATGTAATCGGACGTCAAAACGGACAACATATAAACTGCTGATGACTCATAACTTCCTATCACGTTTGAATAATGCTGTAAAGTTAAGTAAAAATGCATTTCAATAGTAATAGTAATGAATTGAGAGCTTACTGTTCCTAATTTATGCAAATGACATGTCGTCAGCTTGTGACTGCAACTTGTTCCTGTTTGCGGACGACTCAGCCCTGCTGGTCTCTGACAAGAACAAGTTACAGGTTGAAAAAACCCTCAGCTCGGAACTAGGCAGAATCTGCATATGGCTCGCTGATAACAAACTATCATTACACATGGGCAAAACAGAGTCCATTCTCTTCGGTTCAAATAACAAACTCAGCAAGACCGACGGCTTCTCAGTTACAGTGGGTGACAATATTGTCACAAGGAAAGATGAAATTACCTACCTGGGTTCCATCCTAGAGGCTAATCTCTCCTGTGACAAAATGGCATCCAATGTAATAAAAAAAGTCAACCAACGAACTCGATTCTTGTACCGGATCTCCTCTCTGGTAAACAAGAACACCCTGAAGACTCTGGCAGGAGCACTCATTCAGGGGTACTACGACTATGCTTGCACCTCATGGTACCAAAGCACCTCAAAGGCGCTAAAAACAAAATTACAAACATCTCAAAACAAACTGGTCAGACTACTGCTTGACCTTACTCCTAGAACCCACCTCACCCCTGCCCACTTCGACAACCTAGGATGGCTTAGAGTAGACGACAGAGTACAACAACTTGCAATGGGCCTGGTCTACAAGATACACTACACGACCAAGGTACCCATGTACATGTCAAAATACTTCCCAAAGGTCAGTGAATACCACAACCACTACATCAGAGGAAGCTCAACAAATCATGTTAAACCCAGATTCGGCTCAAACAAGGGACTAAATACGTTTCGCAATTATGCCACAACAATGTGGAACGCCCTACCCAAAGCTGTAAAAGAATGTGAATCCCTGCCCACATTCAAAACCGCTCAGAGCACCTACGGGAGGCTGCAATTCGAAACTGGCCAACGTAAATGCCCAAAACCCCCACCACCTCCTAATAGACAGTCTCCTCCCCACCGCATGTATATATTCCCTCCCCGCCGTATGTATATTTCCCTCCCACCCACCCACCCCCTCCTAATGTACAGTCCCCTCCCCATCTTATGTATATACTCTGTCAGGATCTAGGGGTAACAGTACTGTATATTTGAATACCGTTTATGTCACAAATGTATCAGTACTAAATACCTATATGTCCCTATGCCATAAATGTCATGTATGTTGTGTATGTCATAAATGTCTATATGAATTGAAAATGGGGGACCCTGATGGAAACAAGACAAACGTCTTTCTCAGGTCTGCATCCCCTTAACAATTGTGTGTATTGAGCCGTACTGTATTGTACCCATTCTGCAATCTGTTAAATAAAGTTTTTATTCATTCATTCATTCAACTTGATGTTTTCCATTGTATTTCACATAAATCCTCCCATTCCTCTTCCGTTATATTTAGGTTTCCCTCCCTTTCCAATTTCTGTTTTACATACAATGAATTACCTTTCGTCTGTTCTAGTCCCCTATAAAGTCTTGAGGTAGTTTTTTGGTTTGAGTTCTAAACATAAGCCTCTCTGAAGACTTTTAATAAAATATTATCCAAACGCATTTGTTTACTTCGCTTCAATAATTCTTCGATATCGTGCCAAACTTGAAGAAATCTGTAAAAATCTTAATTTTTCCCAAATATCTCATGGATTCTGCTTCCCATTGTAAATTACATTTTGTCTTTATACTTCTTGAAGGGCTGTACTTAAAACTGAGAATTTTCATTACATTCAATTTATACCCCGAGAATGAACCATATTGTTCTAAAAGTGAGAATAACTGTTCAAGTGAAAGTTCTGGGCTTGATAAATACGTGAATACATCGTCCGCGAATAAGGAACATTTTCAGGGGTTCAATAAAAATTGCGAACAATAAGGGACTAATTGGACAACCCTGCCGTTCTAGTCTAAAGGAAATAGACACTGTCCCATTTATCTTAATTCCTGCCCTTGGTTTATCATAAAGAGCCTGTATTGTTTTAAGAAAACTACTATGAAAGCCAAATGTATCCAATACTATATAATAATGACCAATTCACACAGTCAAAGGCTTTTTCAGCATCCAGCCCCACCAACACTGCCTCTAAATTATACTCTTTTATATGATTAATTACATGTAAGGTCCGTCTGATGTTGTCTTGAGTTTGTCTTTGGCGAAAAAAACCTGTCTGATCTAGGCTGATGATTTGTGGTAAAAGTCCCTCTATTCGCTTTGCCAGTATATGCGTAAATATCTTATAATCCTGGTTGAGAACACTTACTAGTCTAAACGAGCCACATTCAGATTTATCCTTTCCCTCTTTTGAAATCAGTGAGATTCAAAAAAAATTTGTATATCACTTAGTTTGTGTTGCATAAGGTTAGTCAGAGGGTCTTTAATTTTATGAATTGAATTCTCCGCCTGTTGTTTTCTCAACCTATACGCCAACAATTTACTTGCTTTTGCTCCCCCTTCATAATATTTCTGTTTTGTAAATATCAACTTTCTTTGAATATCTTCTGTATAGATCTAATTTATTTTATTATTTTTCTTAATTATTTGTTCTTTAATTTTCCGGTCTACTGTGTCTTTATGGTTTCAATTCTGATTGTAAATCGTCAAATTATTTTTGCCAAGACCTCTTTAAGTGAGCACTGTATCCAATTATTTTACCCCGGAGAACCGCTTTACATGTATCCCAAAGTATCGGAGGGGACACCTCCCCATTGTCATTCTGTTCCAAGTACTCTCTAATATCCACCTCAATTTGATCCTTCATATGATTCAGGACGTGGATATTTAATCTCCACAGAGTATCTCTCTGATCCTTTACTAGGTTCATTTTTAAATAAACAGGGCTGTGATCCGAGAGGTCCATAATACCTATTTCACAGCCATCAAGCCTATGTAAGTCTTTACCAAAGGTAAAGAAGTAATCAAACCTCGAGTACAGCGAATGTGGGTTGGAGAAAAATGTGTAGTCCCTCCTTTGTGGATTCAACTCTCTCCAGACGTCTATTAACCCAATATCATTCATTGCCGTATTTATTTTCTTGTTTATCAGTTTAGACTGAGTTATGTGTGTTTTGGAGGCATCAATATTAGGATTTAATCTAATGTTGAAGCCCCCCCGCAAATCAGGACCCCTTGAGTCTCAGCTATTATCAAAGCAAATAGAATCCTATAAAATTCCCATTTAGAGATAGGTGGGGCATAAACGTTTAATAAAGTTATCAATGTCCCGCCAAAATGTCCTCTTATCAAAACATATCTCCCCTCTATATCTTTCTTTTTCAAATGTGAGTTCAAAACAAAGTTTGGTGGAAATTAGTATCACCACTCCCCTCCTGTGGCCTGCCGAATATGATGATGAAAACTGGTATTTAAAACCCATTCTCTAAAATGTTTGCTCTTTTTGCTCTTCAATCTATGTCTGTAAGATGTGTTTCCTGCAAAAAGGCCACTTCCACTTTATCTCTTTTCAATTTAGTTAATATCTTGCTTCTTTTGATCGGATTGAGTAAACCGTTCACATTATACGTTACAATTTTAACTGCTTGCATATTGTCCAATAGAATTAAACACAAATATCGATAGTAAACTCACTGTATCAAAGGTAACACCCCAGAGGCTGCAAAGAACAGCAGCAACAAAAAAAACGTAAATGGGCAAGAACACAATACAAACATCAACACAAATTTCTACTTCCATGTGTGGGGTCTTCCTTATGACCCTAAGTGAGCCCCGATGGTAAGAGGGCATTGAGGGATAACCTCTCCCCCCTATTGGTGGGAGAGGACCTTCACTTGTTATGTGGTTATTAGGTTATGTGGCTAAGGAAACAGCCCCGACCACACATGTATATTCTTTATAGTGCTGTCAGGCGATAAAAAAAATTTATCTAATTAATTACAGGATTTGTAATTAATTAATCTAATTAATCGCATTTTAATCGCATAACCATTTATGCCTGATATTCTATAATCATATTTTCAAATTGCATGTGTCCGGATGGCAGAATTCAGTACTGTATCTACAAAACCTTCTGTTTAATCATCTTCCATCTATTAATTTGCTTAGATTTTTCAGGTCTGGTCAATTTGAGCATGGTGTTATTCACAGTCAAAGATAAAAATAAATGTATTGATATTCTCATTTGGTTCATTACAATTTACTCAAAATAAGATTTTCATTCAATCAATCACTCAGATTGATTGATTGAATGAAAATGTTATTAACAGATTGCAGAATGGGTACAATACAGTATGGCTCAATACACACAATTGTTAAGGGGATGCAGACGAGAGAAAGACTTTCGTCTTGTTTACATCAGGGTCCCCCATTTTCAATTCATAAGGAATTGTAACTAAGGGTGCAACTTGCACTGTGCAATCCATTCTTTGTGGATCTAGCCCACAGTATTTCTGACACTGGGAATACATTCCCTGAGATCCATAGATGTCCCTAAAATCAGATACCAAGAACATGCAAATTGCCCATATTAAAAAAAAGTCTTGTAATAAATTTTGAGTAAATGTTCGTCTCCTTCAGCACAGATTTTGCTTCGCCGTATTCCCTTCGCCTTTTCAACACATCAGGGGCATAGTCATGATCGAGGTTTACCCTTCTCTCGAAAAGTTGAAATCCCCGCTGCTGCCATGCGTGTTTCAGTATTTCTTCTTTCATCCTGTAGCTTGCCATTTTGACTACAATGGACTTCGGTGACGCTTCCGGGGGCGGCTTCTGCATCATGGCGCGGTGCGCTCTTTCAACTCGTATTTCAAAACGAGACCAAGAGCTCTACGTAGGCGTTCTACATAGGAAACCATTAACGGAGAATTTTTTTCTGCTCCCTCTTTAACTCCGTGGATTCTAATGTTTTCACGCCTGGAGCAGTCAGTTTAGCGTCCATTTGTATCTGGAGTTTCAACAATTCCGCTACCGCTCCCTCCGACGCTTGTATCCATGTCTCGGCCGCCTCTATTCTCTCTTCTGCCACCTCGATTCTCGTATTAGTTTTATTTATTTCGTCCCGAATCCTCTTCAGCTGCTGGCTGTTGTCTTTCATAAACTCCCTCAATTCTTTCAGTATGAGGTCCAGGCCCGCTCCGTCTGTTTGTTCTCTGTTGCGGTCCAGCGTATCACTATCCTCCATATACTGTTGCTAGATTATTATTCTGAATAGTTCTGTTCTTGATACAAGGAAGTTCTGCATTGTGGGTAACATGGACAGAGAGAGCTAGCATGAAAGGGGGTGGTTCTGGGACGCTGGAACTACCGCTGAGCCTTCCCAAGGTGCCCGGGGGCCTAACCTGACGAAACACCAGTGAAGCAAGTGGCCCACTTGATAATCCTGTTAATATGCTGACTCTCACTGCCTATCTACTGTATCTACACGTTGGGTTGTGGTGGCCATTAGGGGCCATGTGGTAGGGTATGGTGGCCATTAGGGCCCATGTGGTAGGGTATGGTGGCCATTAGGGACCATGTGATAGGGTATGGTGGCCATTAGGGACCATGTGATAGGGTATGGTGGCCATTAGGGCCCATGTGATAGGGTATGGTGGCCATTAGGGCCCATGTGGTAGGGTATGAAGTAGGGGTGGGAATCACCAGAGGCCTCACGATACGATATTATCACGATAGTATTGCGATTCAAAATATATTGCGATATGCTGAGTATTGCGATATTAATATTGCGATATATTGCGATGTATTACCTTTTTTCAACTGCAAAGTAAAACTTTGTCAACATGTTTTATCTAATAAAATAAAGTTTTCAGTCCGTTCATCTCACTTCAATAATTTTGATTGCAGGTGCAGCTGGGTGGCGCACCAACGCGAGAGACACTGGTATCGAATCCGACTGTCAGTGTTGCCTCCGGCTTGGCCGGCTCAATTGGCAGAGTCAGCGGGAGGAAAGCCGGTGGGTGGTAATCTGGTCGTTGTAAACAGCGACTCCTACAGGTCGGTTAGGGCACCTGCACAGCAGTGGAGGCTGCTGACCAAATTTTTAGATGAAGCACAAATTATTATATTATATATTAAATTATATTTTTTAAACATCCCCAACGCTGCAACAACCCCATTTCTCCCAGGTGTCAGGCTCCTCATTTGCTTCCATTCATTTTGGGGACCATGTTTAAATATCATCCTTCTGAAGTATAAACAAACTATACTGCTGTGACGATTTCAATAAAACAGACCTTTCTGAGTCAATGGTATGCAGTGGCGTTGCGCAATATGTCGGGGCCCCCCCCGCAGGGCAGACCACTCCCCTAAATCAAACCAAGCAGACCATGGCTCAGCGGCCCGATCAAACCAAGGAGACCATGGCTCAGCGGCCCGGTCTAACCAAGCAGACCATGGCTCAGCGGCCCGATCAAACCAAGCAGACCATGTACAGTATACAGTGGCTAATATACTATCAATACTACTATTGAATATACATACACTATTCATTTCATTTACACTATACATTTCATCAAACCAGCATGTCATGTCTCCTTTAACTGTGGGTGAAAAGAGGGAGAACTACAATGACCAGAATGCCTGGCAATGTTTACTTCCTCCTCCACACAGGCACTAGATCAGCCGTGCATCTGCAACGTACACTAGCCTAGCCACAAGCTAGCGGCAAACATTCATTCATTTAGGCGGCACCACTAACACAGTGCACATGCAAATATTATCTGCAGGCTGCATTAGCAGCCAGCAGCCAACGTGATACATTACATTGTGTTTATATGTGACATAGCCAAGTTAACAACGTTTCATTCCCTTATTCAAGTCTCTAAACAATTCGGCTAGCTAACGTTAACCATTAGCAAAGAACGCTAGCCTAGCCACAAGCTAGCGGCAACATTCATTCATTTACACTAACACAGTGCACATTCAAATATGATCTGCAGGCTTCATTAGCAGCCAGCAGCCAACGTGATACATTACATTGTGTTTATATGTGACATAGCCAAGTTAACAATGTTGCAATCCCTTAATTAAGTCTCTAAACAATTCGGCTAGCTAATGTTAGCCATTAGCAAAGAACGCTAGCCTAGCCACAAGCTAGCGGCAACATTCATTCATTTACACTAACACAGTGCACATGCAAATATTATCTGCAGGCTGCATTAGCAGCCAGCAGCCAACGTGATACATTACATTGTGTTTATATGTGACATAGCCAAGTTAACAACGTTGCAATCCCTTAATTAAGTCTCTAAACAATTCGGCTAGCTAACGTTAGCCATTAACAAAGAACGCTAGCCTAGCCACAAGCTAGCGGCAACATTCATTCATTTACACTAACACAGTGCACATGCAAATATTATTTGCAGGCTGCATTAGCAGCCAGCAGCCAACGTGATACATTACATTGTGTTTATGTGTGACATAGCCAAGTTAACAACGTTGCAATCCCTTAATCAAGTCTACTACAAGTATGTATTGTTCTCTAAACAGTTAGCTAACGTTAGCATCCAGGCTAATCAGGCTTTTGTTTTACAAACACTACAACTTACTTTTTTCTGATCCAGGTGCATAAGTCCACTTCTTCATGTTGCTCAGTTGCTGGTTTATACTTCGGTCCTAATGTTGGCGCAAAGTTTAATTTAGCCTACTGTGTGTTGTTACAGCTGTACTGTAAACTACTAGCTACAAGTTAGCTTGCCTTCACAGCAAGATGGCACGTTCACGTCAACTACAACTACACTAGTCTTCAACTGAGATAAAAAAATATATATATATCATCCAGTGCACAACAATAAGTGAACAAGTGAATAAAGATCTTAAAATATGAATGATTATATTAGGCAAATGAATGTTCTTCTTCAGGCAAAATGCACACATGAGATGATGGAACACAACTTTGACTAGAACACTGACGCCAGCTGCAGTTCTGCATGTATTTTACCAAGCAGACTCTGATTGGATTTCAAAGGCTGCCAATCATTCATCCTCTGTGTATTATTGGATTGTCAAGGCTGTCAATCATTCAATCCTCCATTCAATGGCAAGAGTTTAACTGCACAGCCCGTGCTTAGATGAAGTTAATAGCCTATTTTGATTGGCTATTATTTATTATTGATTTAAAATGGGTCAACCTGTGCAGATATTCTGCACGAATATGCTCAGAGCTGTCAATTTTGGCAATTTTTGAAGAAAAAAAAATTCACTGGCATTTTTTTACAGAGGAAAACGTTTCTAATAAAAAAATAATAATAAAAATAAGAAAAAAATATATATATATGTATATTAATAATAATTATGAATTATGAGTGAATTTGTGTTTCACGTGTTGTCATAGAGAAACCTCCACTGGTGTGGGTACACCAACACGTGTGACACTGTACGCATGTGTCTGTGTCTGTGGAAGGAGGAACATGATCTCTTATCAGGTGTGAAATCCGCTCTACTTTCGGTAGAAGCAACAGCTATTTTGTGTGAAACCACAGCAACTCTCTGACCACAGCAGTCCTTCTCACGTCACGACACGTTCAGCCCAGTCACGGTCCTTGAGCACAGCGTGATATTGATGTTGTATGTTCCGTTAACATTGCCGTTTTTGTGACATTTTCTGTGATATTTCTTTTTGTTTGTAATACTATATCTGCAATGAATCTCACTTCATAAATGACTGAGGGCGAGATTAGAAAGATGACTAATGAGATTACTATAACATAACAGTATCATTATGGTAATTTACTATAACATAACAGTATCATTATGGTAATTTACTGGAACATAACAGTATCCGTATGGTAATTTACTGTGACATAACTGCATAATTATGGTAATTTACTGTGACATAACAGCATAATTATGGTAATTTACTGTAAAATAACAGCATCGTTTTGGTAATTTACTGTAACTGTGTGCCCCCATTCATTTGTATCATCTGGTGTGACGTTAAACTGATGCACAATACTCTCAATGACTTTCTAATCCGTAAAGAATAATAATAATAATAGCTTCATTTCATATAGCGCCTTTCAAAAGACCCAAGGTCGCTTTACATAGGGGGGGGGGAATAACAAAAGTAACAAACATAGTGGACAGACACAACATACAACATACAAGTGAGAAATGAGGGGTTAATAAAGGCCAAGTTGAAGAGGTGGGTTTTGAGCAGTTTTTTGAATGAGTCCAGAGTTGGGGCGGTGCCGAGTTGAATAGTCATTTGATTTAATGTTGATTTATTTTACTGGAAGGTAAAGGCCCCTCATTTATTTGCATGATCTAGTGTAAGTGACTTATTCCAAGCCTGCTGTACCATTCTTCTCCTGTACCTGTATGTCTTCTACTACCTGTACCTCCCCTCCCCCATCCTGCTATGATGCCTAAATTTCCCCAAGGGGATCAATAAAGGTATATCTTATCTTATAATGTCCCTGAACTGCTTTCACCGTCTACAACACTGTAATCATAACTGCCTACCTCATACATAGTCTACCCCAGTCGCGGACTGGGACCATAATTCCTACCGGGAATTTTACTCAGGCAAGCCAGGCCAGGCCCATACCCACCCAATATCAGCATCCAAATCATCCATCAGACGTATAGCTGTTCTATTTCATGGTCAGGTTCCAACAAACTGTCTTCTTTAACTCCCAGCAGTACATCCAATAAAGTGATCAAGTGATCAACATCCGGAGTTTCCACGTCAATTTCAATGTCCATCTGATTCAAAACTCGTGTAGTAACACCTCTGATTGCGCCCCGCTTTCGTCTCATTCTTTCAATTTTTGTCCGACGTTCGTCTTCACCCATTCTAGAGATATCCAAAACGTTCATATCTCCCGGGTTTCGGCAGTTGATCTCATCATGATTTAAATTAATAGGCTTGTTTGAGATTGGCGACTGGCGAGGCCTGCGCAGGCGCACTGCATCGCGCTGGGTTGTGAATAACAAGTTAACTCATTCCTGCCTGCTTGCCTGAACTTATATATGCGCAAATAGAAACATGTATACCGACCTGGCCTGCTTCGGAGTTCAGTGGCCTGACTGCGGGCACAAACAAACAAATTTAAAAATAAAAAAAAGCATTTGCCAGTCTGCCAGGGCAGCCAGGCCATGCCAGTCTGCCAGGCCACCGGGAAAACTCCCGGTGCTCCCGATGGCCAGTCTGCTAGTGGTCTACCCTATACCTCTGTATGATAGCACATACAATTGTGCTGTATATACGTATATACATTTATTTACAGCATATATATATATATATATATATATATATATATATATATATATATATATATATATATATATATATATATATATATATATATCCCTATCTGTCTGGATATACCTGCATAATCCTTCTATATTACTACTTATACACCTGCATATAACCCATATAACTCTGTATGATAGCACGTACAGTACAATGATATATATATATATATATTTATTCTTACCATATATATATATTTAAGGCTGTCAAAGTTAACGCGGTATTAACGCGTTATCGCCCAATTCTATTAACACCAAAACATTTTTTTACTCACGATTAACTTTAAAAAAAATTATAATTTTTATTTTTTTTTTACTAGACTTCACTCAGGTGTATTATTGATGCTCTCATTGATACTATGTTTGTTTCTGAAGTATGTGTGTGTGAGTGTGAGATATATATAGAGAGAGAGGGGGGTGAGAGAGATGAGGAAGGGGCAAGAGAGAAAGAGAGTTGGGAGAGTGTGTGTGTGAGAGAGAGAGGGGGGGGTGTGATTACTCAGCCCTTGTGTGTGTGAATGTAACAAGTTCCTGCTGACCAAATTTTTAGGTGAAGCACAAATTATTATATTATATTATATATTAAATAATATTTTTAAAACATCCCCCACTGTGTGTCAGTGGTCAGTGGACACAGATGAAAACATATTAACATTAGGTGACAGCGGACCTGACCAGATGAAAACATATTAGGTGACAGCGCACCTGACCAGATTAAATCATATTAGGTGACAGCGCACCTGACCAGATGAAATCATATTAGGTGACAGCGCACCTGACCAGATCAAAACATATTAGGTGACAGCGCACCTGATCAGATCAAAACATTTTAGGTGAAGGTGACAAGGAAGCCACAGACTCATACCCCCCCGACACTCAACTAACCGCCTCGGACAGTCCTTCATACCAGTGGCCATCAGGCTCCACAACAGTGGGCAGCGACTGCTGCCAGACATCGACCTAGAACTAATAGGAACCCAAGTAGGACAATAACACTACCTTATGCATACTGCACCTTATGTGGATACTGTGATACTGTGAATAATGAATAATGTATATTTCAGTTAGTTAGATAGTAAATTATATTGACCTATTTGTTTACACTGCTTGTGTTGTTTTCACTACCTGTACCCCCCCCCCCCCCCCCCTTCCCCCATGCTGCTATGATGCCTGAATTTCCCCAAGGGGATCAATAAAGGAATATCTTATCTTATCTTAAAAGGAAAGATGAAATTACCTACCTGGGTTCCATCCTATAGAGGCAAATCTTTCCTGTGACAAAATGGGATCCAATTAGCAGATAGACGCGAGACTGGTAACGTTACAGCTTGTTGTTAGCCTAATGCTAATGCTACCGTTAACGTTAGCAGATAGACACGAGAGCGTAGGTAACGTTAAAGCTTGTAGAATAGACACAATGAGAGGCAACGTTAGCGTTAGCAGAATAGACACAACGAGAGTCTCGTTAATGTTGTTATTGATTGATTGATTGATTGAAAACTGTGTTTTACTCTGGCTTGCGTCTAGCTCACGGACATAGCTATGCTGCAGCTCTCAGCTGTACACCAGCGGCACCGCCTCCCCACACGGAGACAAACTGAGTACTTAGTACCTGCAGTGGAAAAGGAACGAAGTACCAGGTACCTAAAGCGAGTAGAGTAGAGTAGGGTAGAGTCGAGTAGGTACCATGCAATGGAAAAGGGGCATTATAGTACTACCTATCAATCATGCTAATGTTTATACTACTATGCTACTATGCACTCAGAGTTTAACACTCAAGTTCGACACTATTTGACGAACTACGCCACTGACCCTTAGCTGCCAGAGATGTAGCCCTCCTGCTGACTTGTTGTTAACTCTCTTTAGATAAAAGCGTTCAGCTGAATGACTAACTGTAAATGTAAATGATTCCATTGAAGCCAACAGGAGAAGGGAGGAGCCACTGCTGCAGAAAGAGAGATCATCCGTGGGTCAACAACAGCTTCCATCAACAGTTCTTTCAATCAGTGCAAATGTTCATAATTGGCTCTGATTGTGCAGAATGTTGTGCAGTGGTTTTTCTTATCGTTTAAAGATTGCAGATGTTGCCTTTACAGCCCGTGTTAGAAAACGTAACTCCGTGTGAGCGGCTGATTCTCCCCCGCCTACATGCCAAGACAATGATATTGATGAGCACTCGACTTTATGATGTATGGTTTATTGTAGCGCGCACACATCGCCCCGTGCGCTTTTTCCCCCTTCCCCTTCCCCCGGTTCAGTTCTAACATTGATTCATGATCTCGACGGTGTTATACGCCGATGTACAACAGAGCGAGCAACGCCCGTCCAAATCACCCCTTTCCAAAAGAGAAGAAAACACAATCGTAAAAACGACACATTTTTACCGGGCGGACGGAAGTATTGATAGATGAGGTTTTAACAGTCGCCGTTTCTCGCGGGCACTGTAAACGTACACATAAAGATGACGGACATGTCTATCCCACACCGTCTCGGGCGCCGGCCCCTCGCGCGGAAAACACTGATAAAGACTCGGGGAAATCAATAGTGTTTTATGATCCCGGAGCTCGAGGAGTGCTTATGCAGCATGCGGCCTTTGACCCCGGAGTGAATCTCCAACGCTTTGCTCTCTCTTATGGTCTCCCGTGTAGCCCCCCCCCCCCCCCCCCCCCCGCCCCCCTCACCCCCTCCAGGCCAAACCACGGCCAGACAACAGAGGTCACTAAGTATCATTAACTTTTTTTTTTTATCTTCGCTCCCCTTTTTCCAATTTTACCCGGGGAATCCAATCGCAGGTTGTGCTGGTCGAGCCGGACTCCCCCCTCCCCCCCCCACCTCCCCCGTTAGGGCGGGGTTGCTGTGTTCAAGAACCCATAACCAGGAGGCCCGGCGTCCCTCCCCGTAATGAATCGCTGCCTCCTCTAACAATGTTGTGTACTTCCCCATCGCCGCGGCAGCAACAAAGGTGAGAGTTCATTTGTTTTCATGAAGTGTGTCCGGCGTGAGGAGCGAGAAGACAAATTGCAGCTCCGCTCCGCGCGGCTCTCTGTTGTGTGCTATTTGGCTGAGCGGCCCCGTCCTACTGAGGCCTCCCCAGGGTGCATCGCTTCTTCTGGCATCGGGTTCCGTGAGCGGGGGAGGGAGGATGGAGAGAGGGTCGGGGGGGGGGGGGGGGGGGTGGGGGGATCAAGCTCTTTGCCCGCACGATCAAAATATAACATGCGGCAGACTTCACTGCGGCGGCTCCGATAACCGGGTAATCCGACGCCGCCCCCCCCCCCCCCCCCCCACACACACACTTTTTTTGGCGCCCCGCGTTCAGATCATTATAAGGTCAACATCGTCCGGATAGGCGACACCAAAACGATTTGTCTCGGCGATAATGATTTGGCTCCCGTTTCGCGTCGTGACTGATTTAGTCGTCGGGGTAGCGGCGTCGGTCGGACACAGGATGGACGACCTTTGGTTGCGGGCGGGCGGGCAGGGGGGGGGGGGGGGGGGGGGTATAAATCTTCAGAAGTATTCCCTCAACGTAGATATCTCTGCCCTGCCCGCCTGTCTGACTCCGTTAGGAATCTCTGTGTTTCTTTAGTTCGGCCCCGCGCCCTCCTCCTCCTCCTCCTCCTCCTCCTCGCTTGTGGCCGTCGACGTGGATGATCGGTTCCACACATACCGCCTTAGAAACAGCGACTTAATTGGCTTTACTTTGTCTTTTTTCGCTCCGCAGGCGAACAGAAACACAGCCGTCGTTCCGCGGTCGTGGTTTTGCTTCATGGAAGCGTTCCCGTACAGCCGATAACGAGTGAATGGATGCACGGATGAATAAATCGGAGAAGTGCACGTCGTAAACTAGGGTTGGGTACCGTTCACATTTGAACCGATACCGGTACCAGTTCCTCGAATTCGGTATTCAAAACGGTGCCTTTTTTTTTTATCGGTACTCAACTCTCTCTGTAATAACAAAACGTTTTTATTTCAGTTGTAAAAAAAAACAAGTCCAAAGTTCTCAATTGCAACATTGTTATTTATTTAGAACATTTTGTTCTTCATTGTTGTAGCACACAAAATACCAAACAAAATAAATATCATCGATCATGTATTATGTTATTAAATGTTTAAATATCTGGCCTCAGTAAATGTTATCAAACTCTTCTGACCTCGCCTGGTCTTTTTTCCAAAGACCCAAGAGACGGGACAGTAATGTATATCGGGAAAAGGCTCCCTCTTGTCTAGTATATTACACTCTTATACTAAACATGTAAAGGTGCCGAAATCTGGTGCCGATGGATCTAGCATGAATCGGTATTCTGTAGTACTGATGAAATCCAGTCGGTACCCTTAACCCTTTCACTGCCACACGACAGAAGGTTAGCCCTTTACTATCAAACAACCGACGGCGATGCTCCATCATTAGCATCATTAGCTCCGCAAATGCGGAGCTAATGATGCTAATGATGGAGCATCGCCGTCGGTTGTGTGATAGTAAAGGGCTAACCTTCTGTATTGTCACAGTGAAAGGGTTAACCGGCTGTCGTGTGGCAGTGAAAGGGTTAAAAGTACCGTGTTCGTAGCGCTGTCCCCGACTAAGGATTTGGATGGTCGACTAGGATTGGCCAAAATTTGCCGTTAGTCGACTATTGGTCGACCAAAAAAAAAATATATATATATTAGGGATGTCCGATATTATCGGCCGACCAATATTATCGGCCGATATCGGCAGTAAAATGTGATATCGGAAAATATCGGTATCGGTTTAAAAAAAGAAAAAACCAATAACAATATTTGTTATATATATATCCAGTGAAATTATTAGTTACCTGAAATTATTCCGTTTTTTGGGGGGGGGGGGAACCCTGCATATATCGGTATCGGTTGATATTGGTTGATATCGGTATCGGAAATTAAGAGTTGGACAATATCGGTATATCGGTATCGGTAAAAAAGCCAATATCGAGCATCCCTAATATATATATATATTTTTTAACTTTATTTTTTTTTATTTTTGTATCATTCCATTTGGGCTGTGGGGGTGCTTAATGTCTGAAGGAGTCGACTGAAGGCTTCTTGTCCTCTGCAAAAGCATGCAATTGGTCCACTGATGGATACATCTTGATATTTGTCTAGTCTAGTGTGTTCATTAGACGGGTGAAATCCTCTTTCAGTGCCTCTGTGCCTGTTTTCATAGGCAGTTCGCCTCTGGTATGCGCGCCATTAGCGTTAGCCACGCTTCTATATATATATATATATATATTTTTTTTAATTATATTCGACTAAGAGGTTGGCCAGTCGACTACGGCTCCTTTCGACCGATTAGTCGACTAATCGATTAATAGGGGTCAGCCCTACGTGTTCGGTACCCATCCATGTTTCTTACAGCCTCTGCTGCGTGTCATACCTTCACTTGATCCATGTTTCTTACAGCCTCTGCTGCGTGTCGTACCTTCACTTGATCCATGTTTCTTACAGCCTCTGCTGCGTGTCGTACCTTCACTTGATCCATGTTTCTTACAGCCTCTGCTGCGTGTCGTACCTTCACTTGATCCATGTTTCTTACAGCCTCTGCTGCGTGTCATACCTTCACTTGATCCATGTTTCTTACAGCCTCTGCTGCGTGTCACACCTTCACTTGACCCCGTTTTTGTTTCTAGCTTGTATAATGAAGCAGAAAGCTCAAAATCACATTTGCTAGCCTCTTAACAAGCGGGCAGAAAAGTGGACATTTCTTTACTTGAACTTGAGGACTGCATACTTTTTTTTTGAAAAGCTTAGTTTTATACTTTATAGTTATATCACGTGCATAAGCCTGGTCTCTTTTGAAAGATAACATTCTGAAGTTACTAATGCAAAAAAGGGAAATCACTTTTAGTGCTAATGAAATAGAGTAACATAGGGCTGAACTTGAGTTGAACTTGAACTTGTGTACTAACCTTTTTTCTGTAGTGGTTGCAAGATTCCAATATTTCAGCATAGAGGTATAAGCTGGAAAACATGGCAGATCCATAGCCTGAAGTCATATGTAGTACAGGTCCAAATTGTATAAGAATCTGTTCAGAAATGAGTCTTCTAGAGAGATCTGGGTAAACCGTGTGCCAAAAAAAAAGCTCTCCGGTATTCCATTTCCTCATCCACGGCCATTCATTCGGAATGTTTTTCATTTCTGGTTTTTGCTCGTCAACTCTCACCTAGATCCCTTATTTGCACACCACCATGTGGGGTATCATTGGAAAGCTACACTCATTGGCTACAACCCTGACCAATCATTTTCGCAATCGGCGGATGATTGACAGTTCTAGAGCGTCGGGAGTCTGGGGTGGTAATCTGCTAATATCATGCTAATATGTCTATACTACTATACTCATACTACTACCTATCATGCTAATTATAATTATGTATATACTACTAGAGGATGCTAATATGTCTATACTACTACCTATCATGCTAATGTGTATATACTACTATACTACTATACTTATACTACTACCTACCATGCTAATATGTCTATACTACTATACTACTATACTACTACCCATCATGATAACATGTCTATAGTACTATACTTATACTACTACCCATCATGATAACATATCTATACTACTACCTACAGTATATTTATACTAATACCTATCATGCTAACATATGTCTATACTAGAACTAGAACTGATTAAGAACTCGGGGTGACAGATGCATCAAGCTCCTTGTGAAACTGGTAAACAACATCTACAACTCAGGAAATATTCCAAATGATTTCCTAAAATCAATGTTCATTCTGATCCCAAAGACCGGAATAGCCACAGAATGCAACAATTACAGGACTATCAGTTTGATATCTCATGCATCAAAAGAAAATCATCAAGAACAGAATAGAAGCCATAATTGAACATCAGCTCTCCGATAGCCAAATGGGTCTCCGCAAAGGAAAAGGGACACGAGATGCAATCTGCCAACTCAGAATCATTGGCGAAAAATCGATAGACCAACAGAAGAAGCTGTATATTTGTTTCATCGATTTCACGAAGGCCTTCGACAGAGTTGAACATACAACATGGATGAGAACAATGGAAGAATTCTAAATACCAGTTTCTGACCGAAGAATAATTGCCAACTTATACTGGAGGCAGAAGACTAATGTTAGAATAGGAAAGGAGAAATCAAGAGACTTCGCGTGGAGAAGGGTGTAAGACAAGGATGCATCTTGTCCCCTGTACTCTTTAATATGTACAGTGAATCACTGATGAAAAAAGGTCTGAGAGGAGGGAAAGGAGTAAAACTTGGCAAAGAGAACATCACCAATATAAGATACGCGGATGACACTGCTATAGTCTGTAACTGTCAAGAAGATCTACAGGACATGATGAATAAGCTGAATGTCGAATGTAAAAACTATGGAATGTCGCTAAACACAAAGAAAAATAAAGTAATGATCATTGAAAAAACACTAGGAACATACAGGTGGATGGAGAAAAGGTACATGTACCTTGGAAGCTGGATCAGTGAAGGTGGAAGAGCTAACATGGACATTAAGAGAAGAACCGGAATTGCAAAGAGTGCATTCTGGAACCATAAAGAATTATTGAGACGAAACATAAGTTGGAAAACGAAGACCAGGATTTTGGAAACATATGTTATGTCAGTCTTTTCATACGGAGCAGAAGCATGGACGCTGAATGAAGAGGCAAAGAGGATGATAGACTCTTTTGAAATGTGGACGCTGAGGAAGAAGCTGAAGATAACATGGAAGGATAAGATCAAGAATGAGGAGGTACTGAGAAGAGCGGATATGCAAGGAGGACAGCTGCTGGAGAGGTTGAAAAAGAGAGACATTTTTACATTTTACATTTAGTCATTTAGCTGACGCTTTTATCCAAAGCGACTTACATGTTCTGTATACAAGCCATCAGGAAGGGCACAACTCTATCAGCTGAGCAACAATGTTCATCAAAGTGTTGAGTGCTATAGTGTAGGTTAGTTTATTAGGACAAGTGCATGACAGTACAGTTAGTTGGGTTTTTTTTTTTTTTTTTTTTTATATATAATGGTTGAAGAAGTGCGTCTTTAGTCAACGGCGAAAGATTGGACGTGTTTCGGCTGTCCTAACTGGGGTGGGTAGTTCATTCCACCATTGTGGGGCAAGGACTGAGAATAGGCGACTTCTCTTTGATGACCCTCCCGGAGCTTGGATAGGAGTAGGTCTGAGGTGGCCAGAAGATGCAGAGCGTAGGGGTCTTGAGGGTGTGTAGTTAGAGACCATTGACCGGAGGTAGGCGGGAGCGGTTCCCTTTGCCGCACGGTATGCTAGGTCGAGGGCCTTGAAGCGGATTCGTGCAGCAATGGGGAGCCAGTGCAGGTCCCTAAGAAGTGGGGTGACATGGGCCGACTTTGGTAGGTTTGAGATCAGGCGGGCCGCTGCGTTCTGAATGAGTTGAAGAGGCTTAGTGGCAGTGGCCGGGAGGCCAGCGAGCAGTGCGTTGCAGTAGTCGAGGCGGGAGATGACTGTTGATTGGACGAGGAGTTGGGTGGCTTCTTTTGTCAGGAAGGGGCGGATCCTTCTGACGTTGCTCAGGAGGAATCGGCAGGTTCTGGTTGTCGCTGCGATGATAGAGAGAGATGGAGTTGTGCGGGCACGTTCTGAGAGGATCCAGCGGGGAGATGTTCAAGAAGGTGGTGATGGGGAAGGTGGATGGAAAGAGAGGAAGTGGAAGACCAAGAAGAGGCTGGGTAGACGACGTCTGTGATTGGAGCGGAGTGAAAGGCGGA
>NC_140178.1:3009838-3017338 GCF_963971535.1 Notolepis coatsorum
GTTTATGAAATGTAGGTAAACAAAAGAAAACAGCCACTAATCACACACAGGAGCTTGTATAAATGTGATCATCACTTTGTTGGAAAACAATCCGTTAGCAGTTCAATGTGATTCTCAACAACAACAACAACAACAACAACAACAGCCTTCTCTTTTGAATTACCTGCAAAACCGTTTCCGGCAACGATTGCAATTTCCAAAAATGACTATTTAAATTAGAAATGTTTGGGAGGAGAGGGGAGTTGATTTTATGTGGGCAGAGAGCGGGCGAGGAGGACGGTCACTTCTGCTCGACGGTGCCGCGCCTCTGGGTTGGCAGGCGAGTGATTTGCAAATTAACTCAAGCAGGGGATGTATTTTCGGCCGGATTCTTATTATTGTGTTTGTGTTTACTGTAATAACCCACAAATGCCATTGGGTTTGATTCGAGACCACACACGATTAGATTAGATTCCAATGTATTGTCATCATACAGCTACAAGTACAGTACAACGGAAATAGGTTTGGCATCCAACGATGCCAAAGTGCAAATGTAACAGTAAAGTGCAATAGTAATATACACAATGTACAGGTGATTAAACTGGGTATAACATATATAAATTAGTACTACTGAGTAATAGTGCTAATCAGATGTATGTGCAGAGTTGTAGTATTAATATGTACAGTGATACAGGTATAAAGACACTATGGTAGTAAGTAGGGGTGTAACTATGCATCGATTAATCGAAATGCATCGATTCTAATGTGACGATTCAACTGCATCGATTTGAATATTTTAGAATCGATTATAATCGAAATTAATCGAAAATTAATATTATTATTATTATATTTTTTTAATAATTTTTTATTATTATTGACCTATAGTCCATTCATGCTGAGTGAATCAGTTCCCCCCAATTAACTGGGGAATTAACTGATAGAACATTTTTAGAAAATTAATCTAATCGAATCGTGGTCAAATGAACAGATTTCATGATGCATTGAATCGTTCGCCTGAATAATCGTAATCAAAATTAATCGTTGTGAGGTCGCATCGTTATACACCCCTAGTAGTGAGTCATACTGGCCAGCAGTGTAACTAGTAAGGGATATGTAAAGATATATATATATATATATAGTATCTACAGATATGTAACAAGGAATATATGCAGGTATGTACAGAGTACAGACAGATGTGGGTATATATATATATACGGTAAGAATATACCCTATATATATACAGCATTATTGTATATCATACAGAGTTATATGGGTTATATGCAGGTGAATAACGTAATTATTTTCAAGGCAATGTATTGATGCTATACCTGTCAAACCAGTATGATGCTGTTTCATGTTTGCCAGCATTGATTAACCAAATGTCAACCCGGCCTCAACGTCACCGATCAACATGTGTTCAACGTTGTATAAAAAAAGAAAATCTGAAATATTTCAACTGTATCTCAGTAGATCTCAGAATTACATCATATTGATGTCATATATAAGATACAAATAAGATCATTCTTTATTGTCTGTCGTGTGCCAGAGCGCACACAGTACTGAGTTACAAACAGACATACTGTACACAGTGAGACATCAGAGAGACAACGTGATTAACCCTGTCCTTCCCTCCCAAACAACGTTATTCATTTGATGCGGCGCAGTCCCATAAGTCCAGGGTTATTATGTTGTGTTGCTGCACAGCCCTTTCATATTTTATATTTTACATAATTTAATTGGGAGTTATTTCCAGATATAGGATACGATAAGATGAGATATCCCTCTATTGATTCCCTCGGGGGAAATTCTGGCATCATAGCAGCATGGGGGAGGGGAGGGGGGGGGGGTACAGGTATGGGCAGGGTAATAGTAGAAAGACATAAATATAAGCGATACAATTTGATCTGAATAATAAGAAAAAGATAAAAACAGTGTAAACAATATAATCAACTGTGAATATAAAAATAGGAGACAGTGTAAACAAAGGTGCAGATAAGGGTGGGTTATATAATATGTTACAATAAGCAATAACGAATTTGAATCTGAATGTATACTGCGAGTACGAGTAATAGTACACGGTATACACAAGGTGCAGTATACACACACAACGCTGATGGGCGATGAAGTACTGAACGGGGAAATAGATGGATGGCGTTCAGGAAATTGAACCAAAAACATGGATTTAATCGAATAGAAAGCGACTGGATTGATGGGCGTTTAGAATATAAACTGATAGAGATGATTTGATTTAAATCGGACTCAACAGGATCAATCCCTGTGGAGTCTCACGTCACAGACGGCGTTCAAACAACGGGTTCGGTCATTTCACCTGCAGTGTCTGTCTCACTCCTCCTGTAGACTGTGTCCTGTGTCACCCACCTTTTTACCCTTCAAGCCTTGATCTCCTTCCTCTCTCACCTTTTATATATTTTTTTTATTTTAATTTTTTTCTACTAAAACTGTATTTTTATTTTGCTCTGTAAAGTGTCTTTGAGCATTCGGAAAAGCGCAATACAAAATTGATGTATTATTATTATTATTATTATTATTATTATTATTATTATTATTATTATTATTATTATTATTATTATTATTATTATTATTATTATTATTATTATTATTATTATTATTATTATTATTATTATTATTATTATTATTATTATTATTATTATTATTATTATTATTATTATTATTATTATTATTATTATTATTATTATTATTATTATTATTATTATTATTATTATTATTATTATTATTACCAAGGTTACCCCAATGTAATGTCCCCAATGTAATGCCCCCAGTGTTACCCCAATGTCAAGTCAAGTCAAGTCAAGAGTTTTATTTGTCACGGCACACAAGCATACAGTGAAATGCGGGGGGTCTTGCCCGCAACGATTGTGCAATAATACAATAATGCAATAATACAATAATACAATAATAAGAATCCAATAGGATAAGAATAAGACACTCTGATGGCCTGGGGGAAGAAGCTGAGCCGAAGTCTCTCTGTCCTAGTTGCTGGTGTTCGCAGGCGTTTGCCTGAACAGGCTGTTGTTGGGGTGGTGAGGGTCTTTCATTATCCTGCAGGCTCTGGATTTGCACCTCTTGTTATATAAAGACCTGCAGGGGAGGTAGTGCAATACCTGTACGCTCAGCTGAGCGCACCACTCTCTGTAGGGCCTTCTTGTCCTGTGCCGTGCTGTTTCCATACCAGGCAGTGATGTTTCCAGTCAAGATTCAGATTCAGATTCAGATTCCTTTATTGAGCCATTTGCGTAAAACACATTGGTAATTGTTGCAGCAATACAAGATGCTCTCTACAGCTCCGGAGTAGAAGGACTGGAGTATCTTCTCCGATACTCTGAACTTCCTTAACTGTCGCAGGTGGTAGAGGCGCTGCTTCGCGTTCTTTACGACTGAGTCTATGTGTGTTGTCCATGTCAGGTCCTCTGAGATGTGGACCCCCAGGTACTTGAAGCTGCTCACCCTGTCCACGGTAGCCCCGTTTATCCTCAGTGGTGTGTGTGTCTCCTGCTGTGTTCTCTTAAAATCCACGATCAGCTCCTTGGTTTTACCAATGTTCAGGAGCAGGCTGTTGTCCTGGCACCAGCGTTCCAGTACCTCAACCTCCTCCCGCTAGGCCTTCTCGTCGTTGTCAGAGATCAGCCCCACCACCACTGTGTCGTCCGCAAACTTCACTATGGAGTTGGAGCTGAACTTGGCCACACAATCATGTGTGTATAGTGAGTACAGCAGGGGGCTCAGAACACAGCCCTGGGGGGACCCGATGCTCAGGGTGATGGTGTTGGAGGTCTGACCCCCCACCCTGACCGCCTGGGGCCTTTCACTCAGAAAGTCCAGTATCCAGGCGCTCAGAGCGGAGCTCAGACCCAGCTCGATTAGCTTGTCCACCAGTCTGGTGGGGACTATGGTGTTGAACGCTGAGCTATAGTCAATGAACAACAGTCTCACATAGCCCCCCTTCTGGCGGTCAAGGTGAGAGAGGGTGCTGTGCAGTACTTGGGAGACCGCATCGTCAGTGGACCTGTTTGGCCTGTATGCAAATTGCATAGGGTCCATATCGCTGGGGAGGGAGGCACAAATGTGATCCTTAACCAGCCTCTCAAAACATTTCATGACCACAGAGTTGAGTGCCACCGGTCTGTAGTCATTAAGACCTGTTGGGGAGGATTTATTTGGTACCGGTATTATAGTGGACACCTTGAAGCAGGCAGGGACCACGGATCCAGCCAGGGATAGATTAAATATGGTGGTGAACACTGGGGCTAGCTGGTTAGCACAGGACTTAAGTATACGTCCTGTTATCCCATCTGGGCCAGCTGCCTTTCTGGTGTTCAACCGCATAAATGCTCTTCTCACACTGTGTTCCGTCAATGAGAGAGTGCCCCCCCCCGAGGATGCCCCCCCCCCCCCCCCCCCCTCCATGACGGCCGGCGCGTCAGTGACGTCGTTAGCCGGTGAGCTAGCGTCGCCACTGTCTGCATCAAACCGAGCGTAAAAGGAGTTCAGCTGGTCCGCGAGAGAGGCGTCGGCACTCCCCATTGAGGGGGCACTGACTTTGTAGTCAGTTATCGTCCGTAGCCCTCGCCATAAACCTCTTGTGTCATTCTGTGCCATTTGTGCCTCCATCTTGTCAGCGTATGTTCTCTTAGCAAGTTTTACAGCCTTGCGCAGAGTATAGACTGTAGCCTTATACTCCTCCATGTTTCCTGACGCTCTGCCCAGGTTATAAGCAGTGGTGCGAGTTTTCAGAGCCGCTCGGATAGTACTGTGAACCCACGGTTTCTGGTTCGGGAACACCCGCACCTTCTTCGTGGAGACAATGTTATCCGCAAGTGTTGTTATAAAACTAACAACAACATCGCAAACTCGCTGACGCCGCTGGAGCTCGCCTGCAGCATTCCCCAGTCGACGTCATCGAGTGCGTCCTGTAGCATGGCCTCTGATTGGTCGGACCACTTATTTACCTGATCTCTGCCTGTAAGCAGGTATGAGCCAGTGGAGGTTTCTCTATGACAACATGTGAAACACAAATTCACCCATAATTCATAATTATTATAAATTTACATATATATATATATTTTTTTTTTTTTATTATTATTATAATTTATTTTGTATTAGAAATGTTTTCCTCTACAACTCTACATCTACAACTGACATGGGTTTGATACAGTTAACTATCACTTTACACGATACCTCAGTTGATTTCAACTGGAAAAAAGGTTTGATACAATTACCCCTCCTGTAGACTGCTGAGATGAGCTGAGTCACTGGAGGGTGTCTTCTGATGGCAGGGAAACGTCCTTGTTGCTGCCTCATCCGTAGCTAACAGTGTACTGCACTACCACAGGACCTAGCAGGTCCTACCATGCTCTGTAAATAACTCATGTACATATACCAATATGCCCTACTTTGTTTACTTGTTTTATTGCACAATGTCGTTCTATTGGATTCTTATTATGGATGCTCGATATTGGCTTTTTTACCGATACCGATATTCCGATATTGTCCAACTCTTAATTACTTGTTTTATTGCACAATGTCGTTCTATTGGATTCTTATTATATATTACTATTGTATTATGCACATCGTTGCGGGCAAGACCCCCCGCATTTCATTGTATACCTGTATGCCGTGACAAATAAAACTCTTGACTTGACTTGACTTGACTATTTCAAATTTTCTAAATAACGCGTGTAACTGCTTGATCACTGAGCTTGTGCGTATATTTTCCAATCTGTTTGTGTGTGCGTGTGTTCCAGTCTGTTTGTGTGTGGGATAGTGTGTGTGTGTGTGTGTGCGTGTATTCGAGTCTGTGTGTGTGTGTGTGTGTGCGTGTTAGCTGTTAATGGACCGGTCTCCCTCAGATCCTGGTTCTGCCCGGACAGCAGGCACCACGTCTTCTTCAATCCAGTCTTTGCTGAGGTTGTCTTTCATCTCCTGTACTCAATACGATAGGGACATCAACGAACACGACCGCAATAACGCACTCACTGGTACTTACTGCGCGTGCCGTTCAAGGCGCGAAGCTACATTTCACGTTAACACAGTCACACATACTGACCGCAGGTCTCGGCGGCAGCTACTGACTTTTACTAGCTTATTAAAAGTCCATCAAAACTCTCACAGAATATTCATCTGCTTCTTTCTTCAACAATGTCATTCACTTTCTTGAAACTCACAGCACCGACGAAGCCTCTTTCGCTCTCAGTCGAATGTTACTTTTCAGAAACGAACGCCGCCATTGTCGCGGTTAGCGTGACATTCTCTCAGACACGAGGGTACTTGTCGCATACAACTCACGTTACGATAACAATGCGACCACACGCGGTTATTAAACTGTCCGTTCTAATGTCCGTTACTTCTTTTTAGAAGTTGTGTTGGCTTAACGTCAACTTCTAGTAGTTTCGTGAAGAGGCGGTATTCTCCGTGCCTCTCTCATGGCCAACGTCTTGTTCCAACATGACTGGACACGCCCGTCACTGTGGGACTCCACTCGGGTACTCCATTCTGATAGGCTGGTTCTGAAAACTCCCGCCCCCGCTCGTGATAGGGCCGTGCACCTGTTCATAATGATTCCACTATGTGTAGAATTACGATGGTAGGATAACCATCTATTTGCATCCCCTACAAAAAAACAACCCATTGGCAGAGAAATGTGCTGATAATGAGCTGGATTAAGAAACTCTGTTTGTGGCACTCCAGGATAATCAGCGGAGATTAGGGGGTATTTACTCTGCTTGATGGCTTTTTGTAGGAACAGAATGTTGCAACTTTTTTTTTTATTATTGTAGCCCATCATCTGTAGCCACTAGAAGGGTTAATTGAACAATTTCGGAGAGAGATATTCCTCATTTCCACGTTGAAATTACGCGATACATTAAGTGTGTGGTCGCCAAAAGAATTCCTAATGAAATGGGGTCGTGGTATAAAAAAGTTTGAGAACGCCTGGTGTAGTGTGATGATGTGCCCCTGGTTTCTATACTGTATGCCTATTGGCACGGTGTTCCACATTTGATCGGCCCTACAGGTGGGTTGGATTAGAAAGAAAATAGAAATGTGTCTATTTGGCCATCAAACTATGCAATTTTCAATAACTTTTAGTAGTTATTTGAGAGTATACTTTTGAGTCGCAATATGCCTCTTCAGTTCTAATGATTAGCACTATTAATCAGTAGTACTCATTTATATATTTTATACCCAGTTGAATCTCCTGTACATTGTATATTACTGTTGCACTTTACTGTTACATTTGCACTCTGGTTGGATGCCACACCTCTTTTCGTTGTGCTGTACTTGTGCTGCATGATGACAACACATCTTAATCTCATGGAATCTAGTCTACTCAAACAGGAGGGAAGACTGTCAAGTTTTAAACGGTGGATACCAAACAGAGAAGGTAAAGACGACTTTGAACCGTTGAACAGTAATCCAGAACTATTTTATTGCACTGTAAAAAATATATTTTATCTATTCTACTATTTTATTTCACTGCACTAT
>NC_140178.1:3022338-3049838 GCF_963971535.1 Notolepis coatsorum
AGTCAAATTGTATAAAAATAGAAGATAGTTTATTTATCTGTGTCCATGGCCATAGAAAGAGTACGATCAGTTTATAATCAGAGACACACGAGTGTCTGACCAGAAAGTGACCAAGAGCTCTGGTCAGACTTAACATTAAGTATAAAAGTTGACATGACGTCAAAAGATGACAAAATAATAACAGATCTGACAAGAAAGGTAAACAAAAAATGCCCTAGTGAGAAAATTAAAACAAAAGATGGGTCTAGGGCTTTGTTATGTCTCACACAAGAACTGGAGTCGAAAATAAATAACCTTGGACGTCTCATATCTCCTGGCCCTTTGGCTGTTGTTCTGTCAGACTGTCGCCCTAGTGTCTGAGCTTTAGCTAGTTAACCTATATTAACTAGTCAAGACTGTACAGAGAATATGTATTTAACACAGAGCTATGGACATGATACAATTTTCCAAGACATTGGGTATCCTTAACTCATTCAGCGCCAATCACGAGAAAAGTCAGGTTTTAATCGCTATTTCTTTTATTAGCTATATCCATACATTTTTCATCCATCCATCCAGCCTGATGTTATCATTGGGAATGGTTCTGAGCTTGCAAAGGGCAAATACCGCCGCCTACGCCTTCCAGCCGGTATTGCACATCATTGAAATCCCTTCCCCTTGGGCTGTACGCTGATCTAACAAGTCCGGTCCAGGTCTTCCTTCTCGGGCATGCAGTATTGTTATAACACATGGACTGGGCGGTCAGGTGGCGTAACGGAGATTGCGGTCGTCACCAACCCCGGAGCGGCTGGATTCGCCTGTTCGAATCCAGCTCACAGCTCCGGGGTTGTCACCAGCTTGGCTGGCCGTTCACACTAATACAATTGGCAGTATTAGAGGGTATTGCTCTGTCTACTCTATTTTGCTCTTTTACTACTGTCTATTTTTAAATTGTCTATATGATGTGTGACGATCAAGCCATAAACAAAGAGGCCTATTAAAGAGAGAGACCAGAGATAGATACCAGTTTAGCTTAGCACAATGAATGGAAGCGGACAGTACCGGTTAGCGTAAGCATTGTCCAACTAACACCTCTCCTGAAGGCTAACCGGCCATGTCCGCTTCCATTCATTGTGCTAAGCTAGGCTAACATGCAGCCAAATAGCTTTCTACTGAACGCACAGAGAGGAAACTGGTATCTATCTTCTTGTCTCTCCCTGGAGAAGACGGTAAGCTAATGTCCCAAAATGTTGGCGTGTTCCTTTAAGATGTTAGATCCTAATGTGAAGAACTGTGATCTTGTGTTCTACCCCTTACCTTGACTTTGTCTGTTTTGCTCATCTTATGTCTGTCTTTTTCTTTTTTTTACTGCTGTGAAGCACTTTGAGCTGCAATTCTTGTATGAAAGGTGCTATACAAATAAAGTGTATTATTATTATTATTATTATTATTATTATTATTATTATTATTATTATTATTATTATTATTATTATTATTATTGATATGAATACCAAATGTTTACCGGCCTATAGCTGTGGCGTTGTCTCTATTTGAACGGAGTGAGGAATTAACCGCTTTACGAGGGCTTATCTCTTACATCTATTTTAAACCATAACTCCAGCCTTGTACAGCATGGAGTACAGTATACAATACCACGGAGAGAAGTCTGGCATCCAACCAGAGTGCAAACCTAACTGTTGTAAATTCCCCACTATTTGTTATGCTGTGTATTATTATTTCCATTCAGGTGCACTTCTTTGGACAGCCCAGGGGTATTATTAATTTATTTCTAGTCGGGCATCTCTCTGGACAGCCCAAGGGTCCTTAGTCTGGTAATTAAATGCAGGTGGTGAATTGCCGGCACCTGTGTTTCCACTGCCGTCAGAGCGAGAGTGCGTTCCTGAGGAACCTAACAAACTGGATGGAAGTCACTGAAGAAACCATCCGTTGATCCTTTGAACAACATTAAACTACAAGTTCAAGTTTCTTTAATAGTTGTCATACAGAAGTACAGAATACTTTTATACAAAATGCTTCTTTCTGTTACGCTCCAGACTGTGCTAGGCAAAAATAGATAAGTATAAAATAAAATAAAATAAGTATAGCAAGTATAAAATAGAAGTCACGTACGTAGGCACAAGTTTTGAGTATGTACATATGTACAATGTTCAATGCAGAGTAGAAGTAACTGAGTTACCATACAATATACTATACAATATACTAATATACAATATACTATATAGTGCAAAGCAGAAATGGGATGAGGTACAATTTAGGTAAAATGTACAGTAAGGTGTAATGAGGTATGGGTTGTAGTGCAAATTCTTTACCAATAAATATAAAGTGTGTTTAGGTGTTCTAAAGTGGGTAAAGTGGGTGCTGCAGTGAGTTGTTTGTTTAAAGTGAGTGTGTGCGTGTGGATGTGTGTGCTGTGTGTGCATTTGATGGTTGTTACACATAGTGTTATTGTTCGTTGAGCATCCTGATGGCCTGGGGATAGAAGCTTCTTCTGAGTCTCTCTGTGCTTGCCATGAGACTCCGGTATCGCTTGCCTGACCGCAGCAGTTCAAAGAGGCAGTTGTTTGGGTGGCTGGAGTCTTTGATTATTCTCTTAGCATTACCCATGCACCGCTTGTTGTAAATGTTCTGGAGAGTGGGAAGCCCCCCTCTAATTGTGCGTTCGGCTGAACAAAGGACCGTTCTCTGTGTCTGTGTCCTCTCTCTGCCCGGGGTGGTGCCGTTCTGGATAAAGTGGCTCCGGCTAACAACACTGCAAACAAACACATCGTCAATAGTAACAGTAAAGTGCAATAAGCACTTTTAACACTACACCATATAATAATAATATAATTGTTAGACTAGAAGTCTTTATTTGTCATGCAGTTTTAACACACACACGCGAGATGGGCGACCCACAGGAACACACACACACACACATGCACTGAGTCGCCGATGAAATGTCTCTCTGCACTTTTCCCATCCCGTTGTCCTTCCCCCCATGGTCAGCCGGGAGCAGATAGGGCGTCAACGTGAGCCGCGCCCCGGGGACCAATCCAAGTGCTCCTGTCCGTCTTCGTCAAGGACACCACAGCGTTAGCGATCTGTTGTTGTGCATGTTTTTCCATTGGGTTTATCTTATCGGGGGGGAAACCCTTGCGAGCACGGGGAGAACATGCAAACTCCACACAGAAAGGCCTGGGAGATCCCCCACCTGAGTACCTGGCATCATGGAAACCTGGTCCCCAAGCAGGAATCGAACCCTGGACCTTCTTGCTGTGAGGCGACAGTGTTAACCACTACACCACCGTGCCGCATATGTTATCTACTTATTACAAAAAGCACTACATCCATACCTCGTTTTTGCATTTTGCATTTTTTTTTAAGTTTGCATTTTTATACCTCATTGTTTGCAGTTTGTACTTTAGTTTTTTTGTATAATTGTATATTTTGTATAGCGTTTGGTCTTTATTCTTTTCCCTTTTTTTTAACTGTATGAAGCACAATCTCAGGAGGCTCATACAGAACCAAGCCTTTAACTGTAATGTAAATATACCTTATATGTATATGTGAAATAAAAAACAAAACATGAAACTTGAACAATATTAACACTTTCTGCACCAATCACGAGTATACTCATTATTGGCCGCCAGCGGTTGAGCGCCACGGATGGCAAATAACGAGTATACTCGTAATTAGATTGTTTTTCCTTTTTTTCCGATTTTAATATTCTATGCAGTCTCACGGACCTCTATGTTACCATTGAAAGCCATACTGAGACCCCGAGAGTGCAATACACATCTAATGTCGTCCGGGCGGAGAATTTCGACCCAGGCAAGTCGAGCGGTTCATCCGAGCACATTGGAACGCATCCAAAACACTCAATGCATGTGTTGTGCCAGATTATGTCGGGGACCCGATGGACATCAATACTAGAAATCGCGATCAGACAATTGGAATATTATTTTTGGAATAACCCCGATCAAAGGTAAGGACTATCTGACGTTAATTCCACCTTGATCCTACAATGATTTCATATCGATCCAGCCGATCAACGTATGTAGTATTCAAAACGAATGCCGTTGCTGGCGATCAGAGCATCAAAAAATTACCCCCCCCCCGCCCCCCCCCCCCCCTTTGATGCATTCATGCTGAAACATAATACCTATTATATATAGGGATGCTCGATATTGGCTTTTTTACCGATACCGATATACCGATATTGTCCAACTATTTATTTCCGGTGCCGATATCAACCGATATCAACCGATACCGATATATGCAGGGTTTCCCCCCGCAAAAAACGTAATAATTTCATGTAATTAACATTACATATCTCTTGTCGTGTAATTAACACAACATTATGCATACTTTAAAGGGGAACTATTTTACTATTTCTTTCACTATTTGGGCACTTTTACACAATTCCTGTGAGTTTATGGAACACCTCTGTAATTATATATATATTTTAATTCATTGTTTTGTATTTCTAATCAAGTCCTCAAAAACAGCATTTTTCTACCTCAAGATCTCGAGCCGTTTTGAGCCTGGGCTGCAGGTCCAGGTCCAGCCACTGTGTGCAGCTCATCTTGTATCTCAACATTATCATGCAGCGGTGTCTCTCTGACATCACAAATCATCACATTTTCAGATGACTCAGTTCAGTGAGGGTGAATATTGTGAGAGGAGAATTGGAAGAATGCGCCAATATGAGAATTAGAGACATAGATCATATTAATATAAGTCCACATAGCTAGGAAACACTGAAAAAGGCCATTTATAAGATAGTTCCCCTTTAACAATAAATAAAATAATAATTTGTTCTTACTTGCTTGCCTGGGTAAATAAAGGTTAAATAAATGTAAAAAAAAAAGAATTTAGACCGTTACCGATATTTTCCGATATCACATTTTTATGCCAATATCGGCCGATAATATCGGTAGGTCTATAATATCGGACATCCCTAATTATATACCTTTGATTTGGAAACAGTAGCGCGTCCAGGCGAGCAACACGAACGACTTTAGCAAAATTCACATACAGTAGCGCTCCATAACTCAGCTTTTCAGGAATTAGCCCGGATCACTCTGAAACTATACAATATTCACCACGGGATAACGCGCAAACGTATACATGAACAAATGTACTCTTTTTTGCATGTTGGACGAGAGATAGTGACTTTCAAATGAGCCATAGTATTGTCTCCATAGTTATAATATAGAATATAGATATAGCTCTGCAAACATTGTGACGCACAGTGAAAATAGGCAATGGAAAGCCGGCGCGTTGACTACAGGGATGAGGGTAATAATAGCTGGTGCTGAAAGTGTTAACGATAATAACGATGAAATGTGTCTCTCTAAAAAAGACACACGGATGTCTTCATACGGATATATCTCCGGGTCGGTAGATGTCTCCCGCGCCGTCGGACGCCGTGCTCTCTCTGTTTGAACGGGCTTCTGTAGCGGCTTCTCTCCGCCTCCTCTCGCGCGGCCCCTCGGTGATCCTCTGGAACGTCTAATCCGTCTGAACTCCGCGCGGCTTTGATTCCACCACCTCCTCTCTCATCCCTCCTCCGGTAATGGTCTCCCGTTTCCCCCGGCGTCCGTTATAGCCGGCAGGAACGCTATTGAACAACGTGACCCGGCGCTCAGGGGGGTTATTGGATTCTCTCGCACAACAAACCTGCACTCTCTGTGGATAATTTGTCCCTCTCTCCCTATACTATCTGGGGGGGGGGGGGGTGGACCGGCGAATATGTGAAATCTCATTATCTCGTGTTTTGAAATGAGGATCGATAGGGATTTTATCCTTTGTTTTATTCATAAAGGTGCGATGCCGGAAATTGACCCCATTGTCTTGTTTCCAAAACGTATTTATCCCGTGTGTTTGTGCGTTGAGCTCATTTAACTTCTCCATTTATCATATTTAGACAGTCTTTTAATTGCTCTAACTACTATTATAGGATTTTTCTCTCTCCAGCGCCAGTAGACCAATCTAAGCTAATCCAATCTGGGCCAACCTTTGGGCCCAACTTGTGCACCGCAAAACAGCCCAGGAATTGATATACTGTAATTGCATTCACATACAATAAAGTTAGGATGTAAAAGGTCAGCGGGAAATGGTCCAAATCCCCAAAGGAGGGTTCTTTTAAGGGCCCCGGACGAATTTAATACGCATCCATCACTTTTTTATCATCTAATTAGTCCAGAGAGTGGCAGCCTGGTCAACACTGGAGGAACGCCAGGCGTATTGATCAGATAACGGACGTATCTATCATTTCACCTCCTCGGCATCTGCTCCGTCGTTCAGCCGCTTGACCACATGGGCTGTGCAGCGTCTCTGCGGGCGTCACTCGTGTGCTGTTCAGCTCTCTTCAGCAGGAATCACCCCCCCCCACCCCCCCAACCCCCTCCTAATGTACAGTTTCCTCCCCCTCGAATGTATTATGGTTTCTGTTAGGAACTCTGGTAAACAGTACTGTATATTTGTATATCTTGTATGTCATAAATGTAACAGTACTGTATATCTGTATGTCATTAATGTCATCATGAATTGAAAATGGGGGACCCTGATGTAAACAAGACGAAAGTCTTTCTCTGGTCTGCATCCCCTTAACAATTGTGTGTATTGAGCCGTACTGTATTTGTACCCATTCTGCAATCTGTTAATAACATTTTCAATCAATCAATCAAGTCTCCAGCCCGGCGCCGGACAGATTCACAGGGAGTCACTGATATCACAATGTAATAATAATAATAATAATAATACTAATAATAATAATAATTATAATAACTTTATTTGTATAGCACCTTTCATACAGGCGGATTGCAGTTCAAAGTGCTTTACATCCGTAAGAAATAAGACAGGGCAGCCAATCAGAGGTGCTCCCCAGGGTACCGTGCTGTCACCCTTCCTGTTTACCCTCTACACCTCCGACTTCCGCTACAACACAAGGACGTGCCACCTGCAGGAGTTCTCAGATGACTCCTCCATCGTCGGCTACACTGGATGACGATGAGGCTGAGTACAGGGCTCTGGTCGAGAGCTTCGTAGGATGGTGGGACAGTAACCAGCTCCAACTCAACGTCAGCAAGACAAAGGAGCTGGTGGTGGACTATCGGAGAGGCAGGAAGGGTCCCCCTTCTCCCATTATCCTTGGAGGGGAGGAGGTAGAGATGGTGGAGTCCTACAAGTTCCTTGGAGTTCACATGAACAAAAATCTGGACTGATCAGACAACACTGAGGCCCTCTACAGGGCAGAGACCGAGCAGGCTGTTCTTCCTGAGGAGGCTCAGGTCATTCAACGTGTGCAACCGACTGCTGCCATCGTTCTACCAGTCGGTTGTAGCCAGCGTCCTCCTTTTGCTGTGGTGTGCTGGGGGGGCAACATCAACTCAAGGGACTCCAGCAAGCTGACCAAGCTGGTGAAGAAGGCTAGCTCCGTAGTGGGTGGTGAGCTGGAGGAGGATGAGGAAAAAGCTAGAAGCCATCCTGGAGAACCCCTCTCACCCCCTCTCACTGAGGAGCTAGCCAGAATGAAGAGCACATTCAGCCTATGACTCATCCCCCCCCGACACACCACAAACCGCCTGGGCCGGTCCTTTATACCGGCAGCCATCAGACTCTACAACGAAGGGCTCTGGCGGCCGGTTCTGCTACCAGAGCTACTGTATCACTGTCACAACTCGGGACCTGAGAACTAGAGACTCACATCACCGTACCGACTATCTTGTTTCTTTGCACTAGAGACTCATACCACTGGACTCTCACCACTGGACTATCTTGTGTTTATACTTTGTATATTATTATATTGTATTTGTAGCTATACCTTAAGTGGTATCTATAGTGTATATAGATAAAGGACTGTATGGGACTGTGACGCTATCCCCCACCCTGTACCCCCTCCCCCGCCCCCATACTGCTTTGACACCCGAATTTTCCCAAGGGGATCAATAAAGGATTATCTTATCTTATCTTATCTTATCTTATGGTTCAAAGTCGTCTTTACCTTAATAACTGTAACTGTTACGCTGCTGGCCAGTACTAGTCATACTGTCTCCATTTATTAATACTACAACTCTGTACATACATCTGATTAGCACTATTACGCAGTAGTACTAATTTATATATTTTATACCCAGTTTAATCACCTGTACATTGTGTATATTACTGTTGCACTTTACTGTTACATTTGCACTCTGGTTGGATGTCGCACCTCTTTTCGTTGTGCTGTACTTGTGCTGCAATGATGACGATACATTTTAATCTAACGGTCTAATGTAATGGATTCACAGGGAGTCACTGACATCGCAATGTAATAAATGTAACTGTGTTATTATTTATCTAAAGAACAAAGGTAGGTCCGTTTTTTTTGGTTGAGTTTTGTTTGGGATTAAACATCTTCAAGAGACAGGAGGAGGCTGAGCAAACAGACAGCAGTTACAAGTTACAAGTTACAAGTTACAAGTTACAAGTTACAAGTTACAAGTTACAAGTTACAAGTTACAAGTTACACGACCAGAAGACCCAGTCGTGTCATTAGGAATAAAAAAAAAATTAAAACGATGCTCTGTGTTGCGTTAAATATCCGGTACATACGTGTAATCAATGATGATTAATACGCTTGAGATTCTCCCCTCTCTGTTGCAGAGTTTAAAACCTTGATCTCCGACCTTTGTCAATCAAGTTGTACGTGTTTTAATTGATCGTTATCCTTACTTGTCTTATTGTTATGATTTTATATTCTGTGTGATTTAATACGCCTCTGTGTGTAAACTCGACGTGACTGTAAATGAGGGACGCCTCAGTCGCCTTTCGAGTTTGAATAACGGTTTGAAATGAAACGATCACAGTTTGAACCAAATTAATTGCAGAGAAATTTGAACGATCGACACAAGAAGGCACCAGTTCAAACATAATCGCTGGGGTTGTTTGTATTCATAAACATATCTATTGTATATTTATGCCCTCGGGGCAAGATAGCACTATAGTGTATCTCTCACGCACACGACCCCCCCCCCCCCCCCCCAATCTGATACACTGGAAGAAGACACATACACATGCAGTGTATGATAGCATGTACTATAAGGCTGTATATCATATATATATATATATATATATATATATATATATATATATATATATATATATATATATATATATATATATATATATTCTCACCACATATATCACCACATATACCATAAAGACACTACAGATGAAAACTAGCTCATTAGCTAATTGTGGCACATTTACATTGATGTGGAAACTGAAGATGTTGATTAATGTGCACTGTCCGTGGGTAAAAAATTGATAAATAATCATACTTAAATTTAAAGGTCCCGTGTCTTATAAATGGCCTTTTCCAGTGTTTAGCATTGTTTCCTAGCAATGGGGGATTATATCAATGTGGTCTGTGTCTCTAATTATCATTTTGACTCGTCAGTCTAGTCTCGAGTTCACGAGATCTTCCCTCACTCAACCGTTCTGATTTGACTGTTTTGCTGACGTGAATAAGGCACTGATTTGCATAACTAACGCCCCCTCTATGGTTGTAGCGCAACCATTGGCTCAACAGCAGAGGAGTGGAAATACCTTCACTTCCTCAAACAGGTGGGTGCCGACAGAGAGAGGAAGAGAACGAGAGATAGAGAGGGAGAGAGAGAGAGATAGAGAGGGAGAGAGAGAGAGATAGAGAGGGAGAGGAGCTTCTGTCGGGGAAACAAACACACACGCATTTTACACACAACCTGACCGCGCGGGGAAACACACACGCATTTTACACACAACCTGACCGGCGCACTGCTTGGGGCTTCTCCCTGGGATCACTCTCATATCACTGTCAAAATATCTTTGACTCCCACGCGCACGCCCATATTCCGATCCGTGCAATAATATTCACAGCGGTATATATTGTCATTTGAAACAAGTTACCAATGCATTGTCCCGTGGGATTATGCCTAGGGTGACCAGGTGTCCCCCTTTTGGTTGTACTGTCCCGCGTCCCTCATATTGAGAGGATGTCCCTCTTTTCGAAGCCAAAAAAAACATGCGTCTAAAAGCCCCTCCCTACAGACAGTAAACGTAGCAACCCGCCTCTTGTCCACACACATTGCTCTGATTGGTTATAGTACTTTAGCGTGCTGCTTGCCTGCTTGTGACGTGACTGAGACTGAGTCGTGATGCTACCTCATATGGCAAATCTGATTGGTCAAAAAAAACACAACAACATTACAAGCAAACTAGTTCAAGATGGAAAGCAGTAAAAAGAAACGGACCTGCAGTTACAACCAAGACTGGCAAACGACACATGACTGGGTGAGGCAGATGGCAGGCAATCCGCAGCAGGCTTTCTGTGTTTTGTGTCATAGTTCATTTTCAATTGCGCATGGAGGAGAATACGACTTGAAGCGCCACAGTGGACGTGAGTCTCACTTGGAAGTGGCTCACCAAAAAGAAACATACGTTTCTTTTTAAACCAAACAATGATAGCCAGACGGACAAGGTCACTGCAGCTGAGATAACAAGTGTCTATCACACAGTACAACACTCCCATTCATACAGGTCAGCCGACTGTGGTAACCTTTAACCTTTGATTTAAATCTATTCGATGAAGACCATGGCAGTTATTCTAATATAGAAACACAATTTATTTGTATTATTATTTTTGTATTATACTACACTGTTTTCCCTAGTTCTGTGTTAACAGGGAATATCAAACACAAGACATTCCTGTCAAGTGATGACGTTTGAATATTTAAAACAGATGTTAGGTGGTATTTAATTTGTATTTATTTTGATTTAACCTTTAACCTTTGATTTAAATCTATTCAGTGAAGACCATGGCAGTTATTCTAATAAAAAAAATTACATTATCTATCTGTCCCACTTTGTCCCACCAAAATCTTACTGTTGTCCCACTTTTGGACTTTTTGCATCTGGTCACCCTAATTATGCCCCCCGCGGCGAAATTAATAAGTATCCCCCTCAATCGCTCTATATCTCTCTCTGTCTGCCACTCTGTACATCTGATTAGCACTATCACTCAGTACTGTACTTGTGCTGCATGATGACAATCGAATCGAATCGAATCGAATCTAATCTAATCTAATCTAATCTAATCTAATCTAACAGTCTAATGGATTCATAGGGAGTCACTGATATTGCATGTATGTAATAACTGTAACTGTGATATTTGGTTGTATAAGAACAAAGGTAGATCTGTTTTGGTAGAGTTTTGTTGGGATCACACAGTTCTTTATATAAATTGCATTTGAACAGAATAATTGCAGAGAATAATTATGAACATCAACACAACAAGGCACCAGTTCACACATAATCGCTGGGGTTGTTGGTATTCATAAACATCTATTGTATATTTATGCCCTCGGGCAAGACAACACCCCCACTGACCTGGTGCATTGGAAGAACACTACTTCACATTCTGAGATCATTCTAACACGTTACACCGTTTGAAAAACGTCCAGTGAGGTAAGAATAGTTGGTGCTGTTTGTCTGGAGAGGTGACGGGGGTCGGCGTCTGTTTTGTGGAACAAAGCCATGCGAGCGGGTTAAAGGTTAAAGGTAGGGCAGATATTCCCATATTTGACACGTCGTCGACATAATTGGTCTCCCGTGCATCAATACGAGTATTTTATCTGGGACCGAAGTCGATCCTTCTGTCTGCCGGTCGATCTGTCCCCAAAACTAAAAAGAAAATACATTGCTTAGCAAGACATACATGACATTTACCACGGTGATATTGGTGAGCCGCTGCAGCTCCGCAAATATAATATAAAGGTCCAGCTGTTTACTGTAAACAGCTTATCCTTGGTGTACAGCTTTGCCAATAGCACCGGCACCCGTGACCTTACGTGACCTTCCACCGTCTTCAATCTCCCATAGGGTGCCCACCAGATTCTCATCAGACTTGCTGTGTGGCATCTGTGTGGACCAACATCTTTTCTGGTGTAATTGTGAACGTTGTTGCTAGGCTCCATAATGGGGAGGTTTCGTGTTATTAGCTGAAGGAGGCAGGAGAGGGCGGCTTTGAGGTGGGTGGGTGGGTGGGTGGGTGGGGGGATGGTTGTGGTTGCTTGTTTGACTGTTATGATCTGATCCTGTACATGTATGTCTGTGTTCTTCTTGTTATGTATGTTTGCTGTGTTTTTTTTATATATGTTATCTGCTGTAACATGAATTGCCCAGTTTGGGACACAGCAATAAACTTGACCGTGCCGACGCCTCACAACAAATACGACACCAATCGGCTATAATGAAAGGTCAACGTTTAAAACTTTGACATATCTGGTACATTACAACTCCAGTTGACACAAGTCCTCAGACATATTATGTAAACGGTGCATTTATATAGCAGCTTTTATCCAAAGCGCTTTTTAGAATTTGTTCCTCACATTCACACAGCGATGGCGGAGGCGACCATGCGAGGTGCCGACCTGCTCATCGGGCATTAAGTGTCTTGCTCAAGGACACGTCGACACGCTGCCCGGGAGGAGCGGGAATCAAACCGGGAACCGTCCGATTACCAGACGACTGCTCTACCTCCTGAGCCACTGTACCTGTCCTTATTCTACGACTCACGGTTACAGTTGAACCACCAAACCAAGGCAGATAAACTGTAAGAACGGGGCGTCTCCTGTAGCCTGATTGGTCACAGACAGGAGTTGATCACAAATGAGGTGCTTGTTATCTTGTGTTCCCTGCTGCTACATCGTGTAGCCGGGGCGCGTGTATCCCTTTCGGCAACTGGCTTGTCCTTCCGCAGTCCCGTTTTTCGCTCTGATTGGCCAGGTCATGTGACATGTGCGCCCAATAGCGTGACGACCCATTTCCGCGTCGAACAGCCTGCAAGCTACCTGGCGTTCTATCGCCATGCTCTAAGACAAACTCTAACCTTAACCAACTTCGAAAGAGTGCCTATAAGCTTAACCGTGCAAAAACTTGCCGTCCCACGATTGGCGCCACATGTCACATGACCTGGCCAATCAGAGCGCAAAACGGGAACGCGGAAGGACAAGCCAGTTGCCGAAAGGGATTCACGCAGCCGGCGTAGGGAGGAGCTGGGACATGGAGCTCCCTCTCTATGTCCGTCACCAGCTCAGTGCGTCCTCATAGTGGGGGGGCAGAGACAGGGAGGAGGCCGGGACATGGAGCTCCCTCTCTACGTCCGTCACCAGCTCAGTGCAGGAAGGAACTGGGGTTCATGGAGCTACAGTACGTCCGTCACCAAATCAAATCAAATGTATTTATAAGGCCCGACGACACACGTTATTGTCCCCATGGGCCACGGACACGTCTTCTTTAAACAAGTCAAGAAGAAACATCACAATAAATCAAGACAAAAACACCATAAAGTCCAAAAAATGTATTATAAATAAAATAAATGCAACACTCCCAGACAGACCCCACGCGAAGGTAAGGAAAAACTCACTAAAACCTAGCAATAGGAAAAAAAGCACCACAGGCAATGTGGAGGAGAGAAACCTTAGAAGGGCCGTTCAAGGGGGGATCTCCCTTCTTAGATGTGGGTGATAGTGGTGTTGCTATAGTGTTTCACCAGCTCTGGTAAATAAGCAGACAAGGGACTCTATGAAATAAATGGGGTGAGACGCAGGGGCGGATTTAGGATTGTAGGAGATCCGGGGCTTAGCCCAGATGGGCCCCCCCCCCTTTTTTTTTTTTTTTTTTTTTTTTAATTTTTTTTTTAATTATTTTTTTTATTTATTTTTTTTTAATTTTTTTTTGGGCAGGCAAGGGGTGGTTTGTAGGGGGTCAGGCACGACCCCCTCCACGACAGATTTTTTTTGAATTTAATGAACCTGTACGTGCAATTTCCTGCAATATAGAGCCTTCAATCTTGACCAATAAAGCTGCTCTTTTCACTATAAAACTCAGTTAACCATAACGTAGTTATGGTTAGATTTATATATTGCGGGGGGATATATCATATTTTTCATATAATCAAAAAGTGGTGGAGCAAGAGCATACCTTTGCTCCCCCAAGTTCAATAGTGGGAGAGCAGAGATGCTCCGAATGCTCTTATGGCCAGGCGTCTATGATTCACTGATACAAAGTAAAATAGTGCAGTGCAATAAAATTGTTAGTAAAATAGAATAAAATAATGCAATAGTGCATTACAATAAAATAGTTATCATCGTATTTTTTCGGGAGGCCGGTAAGGAGTGCATTACAGTAGTCGAGTTGGCTTGAGATAAAGGCATGGATCTGGTTTTCAGCGTCCTTTTGATTTATAAATGGCCGTACTTTAGCTATGTTTCTAAGGTGGAAGAATTAAGTTTTTGTCAACTTGTTGATTGTGATTTAAAGCTTAGGTCTGAGTCTACCATAACACCAAGACTTAACTCACTCAAATACAGTTAGCAGCTGGATAGACCACAGATGGAAATTAGCTTCTGCTAAATCTGGTGCAAACATATTTTCATGTAACAATTATGAATTGTATTAAAAAAAAAAAAAAAAAAAAAAAAATTTAAATAGATTCGGGGCTTTTCAGAATACATCCGGGGCTTGAGCCCAGGTAGCCACCCCCTAGCTCCGCCCCTGGTGAGACGTAACACAACTGATACCAGTGAAAATAGAGGAGGCTTTTGTGATTGAGAAACATAATTAGTCATGTTTATGTTCTTATTGACCCATATTGACATCTTAAACTCGACATCTTATTCCATGGATCGTTTTTTTTTTTTTTTTTTTTTGGGATTTTTGTTATATTTTGGGTGCAGGCTGGCAATGAGGGTAAACTATGGTAACAATTTGGCTAGTTTTTACATATATTTAATTTTCCAATATTGAAACTGACATTCCTGATATTTAAGCAGTTGATTGCTATTCAGCACAAGTCAGTTCCGCTAACGAACGTGAATGACGTGCGCTGAGTTCTCAGTGTGGACATCTCATTATCCCACCTGTCTTCCCTCTTCCTGTATCCAGCCTCTGGTTGGGATTCCCTATCAAGACACAGTTCTGCTCAAACGAGGACATGTATCAATCGTTTTATTCGTTTTGTTGGTCAACATTTCTTGCCTAAATAAAAATACAAGCTATTATTGATCAACGAGCACATGCATGTTCTTTTTAATAATTACTTTATTTGTATAGCACCTTTCAAGTTTCAAGTTTCTTTAATAGTTGTCATACAGAAGTACAGAATACTTTCATACAAAATGCTTCTTACTGTTACGCTCCAGAGACTGTGCTAGACAAGATAGTATCAAATAACATAGTATAGCATGTAATTTAGAAGAAGAAAATGAGGTCACAGTGTTCGGTATAGACATATGTACAATGTTCTGAGTTACCATATAATATACAATACTATGCAGTGTACTAATATACAATACTATATAGTGCAAAGCAGAAATGGGATGAGGTACAATTTAGGTACAATTTACAGTAAGGTGTACGAGTTGTAGTGCAATCCTTCATCAATAAATATAAAGTGTGTGGAGTGGGTGCTACAGTGTGTTTGTTTCATACAGAAGCACTCAAAGTGCTTCACTGCAGTACAAAAAAGACAGGCATAAAATTAGCTCAATATCCCTGATGTTTAATTTAAATGCCTGAGCAAAGAGAAGCTGTCTTTTGAAGCTTCCCTGATGTTTGTGGGTAGTTTTTTCCATAGGTATGTGGCGTAGTTGATAAAGGCTGCATTACCGATCCTCTTTTGACTGTTTCTGGGAGCCTCTAGTAGTCCAGCAGCTGATGATCACAGTGTTCTTGCTGGTGTGTAATTTATTAGAGTGTTGGCGATGTAGCTAGGTCCCTGTCCATTTAGGGCTTTGTATGTAAGGAGAAGGACCTTAAAGTCAATTCTAAATGTTACAGGAAGCCAGTGTAAAGCAGCTAAGACTGGACTAATGTGCTCTCTCCTTTTGGTTCTAGTTAGCAGTCAGGCTGCAGAGTTTTGGATTAGCTGAAGCCTCTCTGTGGTTTTCTTAGGGAGACCCATGGAAAGTGCATTACAGTAGTCTAACATGAATTAGCTTCTCAGCATCATTTTGATTCATAAATGGTCGTACTTTTGCTATGTTTTTGAGATGTTTTGGTCACTTTGTTAATATGGGAATTGAAGTTCAGTCCTGAATCTGTAATAACCCCAAGTGACCTCAGATTTTGATTCCTCCCAGGTTCTTAATTAAAGTTTTTTTTGTTTTGTTTTGGGGCCGATAATTAGAATTTCAGTGTTGTTCTTGTTTAGTTTCAGGACGTTTTTGCTCATCCATTTATTTATTGCCAATAAGACGTCGGTAATGGAGTTAATAGCTGTATCATTTGGTTCAGCAGATATGTACAGTTGTGTATCATCTGCATAGCTGTGGAAACCTACATTATGTTCTCACCCAGTGGTAACATGTAAAGGGAGAAGAGTAATGGACCTAGGCAACTCCCTTGTGTAACCCCACAGTTGTCATATATCTCAGACATACAGCATGGCCTCCTAGTTTAACATAGAACTTCCTCCCTCTGATGTATGTGTTTTGAACCGGCTTAGCACGTGGTCTGAGGGAAACCGACGAGGTTTTCAAGACGATTGATTAGAATAACCATTCCTTATGACGCCATCATCTAGTAGTAGTGCTCAGAAGCCCTGCTTGGGTTTTGGAGAACGTTACACAGTAGCTCTGCCTCTGGGGTTATAAAGTGGGCCTCCTCTTATAGACGTCTTCCTGTTGAACGAGGGCCCGCGCTAATGAGCTGCTTCAAGCTTCACATTTCTTTATTAGTTGTCATAAAAGAAAATACAGAATATCTTTATATGAAATTATTTGTTCTGTTATGAGCCCCTGGGAGTGTGCTAGATAAAAATAGATAAAAAGTATAAAATAGAAAGTCAAAAGTACGTAAGCAAAAAGTGTTCGGTCAATACACATATATATACAATAATACAATACAGAGTAAAAAAGAGTAACAGTGAGTTACAGTACAATACAGTATACAGTACAATGCAGAAATGGGATGAGGTACAACTTAGGGTACGGTGGTGCAATGAGGTATGAGTTGTAGTGCATCGAACATTGTACATATGTCTAAACTGAACACTGTGACCTCTTTTTTTACTTCTAATTTTACTATGTTTTTATTTCATACTTATCTTGTCTTGCACAGTCTCTGGAGCGCAACAGTAAGAAGCATTTTGTACAAAAGTATTCTGTACTTCTGTATGACAACTATTAAAGAAACTTGAAACTTGAAACTAGTGCAAATCTCTTTACCAATAAATATAAATATCAAATACTGTTTGAGTGGTTCCTGTGAACTTCGCCGGTAAATGTATTTATCACGCGACCGACTTGAACAGAGGGCATCGGTCGCGCGGCAATTAATACTAATATTAATACATCACCTTCATGCCGGAGCGATGTCCCCCGTTAATCTGCAGCGGACTGCGATGTGATGATGAATGAGGTTGTTTATTAAATCCTGCCAGCTGAGCCACATGTTGTATTTGTTACGCCGTCCACCTTTTATTGTGATATTCTTGAGCGTCTAACAGCTTTTTATCCAAAGCGCTTTACAATTTTCTTCCTCACATTTCACACGTTCACTCACACGTTCACACACCGACGGCGGAGGCGACCATGCAAGGTGCCGACCTGCTCATCGGGAGCAGTTAGGGGTTAAGTGTCTTGCTCGAGGACACTTCGACACGCTGGCGAGGAAGAGTGGGAATTGAACCGGGAACCTTCCGACTACCAGAAGAGCGCTCTACCCCCTGAGCCACTGTCGCCCCCCCCCCCCCCCCCATGGTTTTGTGTGAGTAGTTGCAGCCTAGATGTGGATCCTGTGTTCTCTGCAGACCGATGATCACATGCTGCGTGTTGCAGATCACTGCCTCTTACACTTTTATTTTTTGTATCACATTTTTCTTTATTTTTCCTTTTCAACAGGAAACAAGACAACACAATACAGTAACAATACTAATAAACAAGACATCGCAGGACAATAACAGTAATAATAATAATAATAATAATAATAATAATAATAATAATAATAATAATAATAATAATAATAATAATAATAATAATAATAATAATAATAATAATAATAATAATAATAATATAATAATAATAATAATAATAATAATAATAATAATAATAATAATAATAATAATAATAATAATAATAATAATAATAATAATAATAATAATAATAATAATAATAATAACGACAATGACGAGACCATCAGTTAAATCAGAATAATGAAAAATAAAATAGTCATGTATGAATTAAATATATAAATGAAAAAGAATATATATATATTAGAGCTGGGCCGTTAACGGCGTTAACGTGCTGCGTTATCGCGAGACTAGTATCGCGCGATAATATAATTGACGCCGTTAATCTTTTTCTCAACGTTGGGTCTGTATTGTCCTTAAATACTTGCCGTAGTTCCCAGCTGTGGTACCAGGAAGTGATTGCACTACCGGAGCTGTAGTCAGAATAATGTGTTAAACTAAAGTAGTGGTCCGGTAATCATTGTTATACAGGTGAGGTTAAGAAGTCCTCAGGATATAACACAATTCGGCGATGAGGACGTCTGAATCTGCGCAATGCAAGAAAGAAGAAGTCCGTTGAGAGCTCTGTTTACATTATTAACGTTAGCTTAGCGAGTTAGCATGTTAGCTCACGTTACTCGGGCGGCACTTGAAAACATCTACAAGGAGGAAATCCACTTTACACACTAAAGGAAGGATCGACTGGACTATCGTGAGTGTTTACAACAGAAATGGCTTGGGTTATTGGAAATATTGGACCGTTTGATGACAATCTGGAGCAATATGAAATGAAAATGGGAGACCCTGATGTTAGCATGTTAGCTCACGTTACTCGGGCGGCACTTGAAAACATCTACAAGAGGAGGAAATCCACTTTACACACTAAAGGAAGGATCGACTGGACTATCGTGAGTGTTTACAACAGAAATGGCTTTGGTTATTGGAAATATTGGACCGTTTGATGACAATGTAGCCCCTTTCGTGACTGTGATGCACGGAGTGAATCCACAGTCACTTGCTCCTCAATAGGAAACTAACCTAGATTTACCATGAAGGATTGGTTCTGGCTGAACCGTTCGTTATACAAGAATCACAGAGACGTTTCAAAGGTGCTCACAGTTGCACAAGGGTTTCGGACAGAGATACGGGATGGTTTGAAAGCTCTGCGTTGCTAATAAACATTTTAAATAATTTTTATAAACTGCTCAAAACGGCATTATTTCCGCCGTTGGGTGATCACAGCGCATGCGCACCATCCCTTATCTCTGTCCGAAATCCTCGTGCAACTGTGAGTACCTTTGTAATTTCTCTGTGATTCTTGTATAACGAACGGTTCGGCCAGAACCAGTCCTTCATGGTAAATCTAGGTTGGTTTCCTATTGAGGAGCAAGTGACTGTGGATTCACTCAGTGCATCACAGTCATGAAAGGGGCTAATGACAATGTGGAGCAAATAAATGAAAATGGGGGACCCTGATGTAAACAAGACAAACGTCTTTCTCTGGTCTGCATCCCCTTAACAATTGTATGTATTGAGCCGTACTGTATTGTACCCATTCTGCAATCTGTTAAATAACATTTTCATTCATTCATTCATTCATTCATTCATTCATTCATTCATGGAACTGTTACACTGAGCTTGCACTGAATTTGTTGAGAAACCTGCTTCTGCAGCAGTCTGTGTGTGAGCAACCAGTCAGCAGCATTGTGAATTTAGAGATTCACTAAAAGACACATTGAGAGACAGGTTTGTCTGTGGATTAAGAAATGAAGGTTCACAGAAGAAACTTCTGACAGAGAGTGATTTGACACTGGAGAGAGCTGTCAATATCAGTGTAACAATGTTAATTGCTGCACGAATCCGCTTCAAGGCCCTCGACCTAGCATACCGTGCGGCAAAGGGAACCGCTCCCGCCTACCTCCGGTCAATGGTCTCTAACTACACACCCTCAAGACCCCTACGCTCTGCATCTTCTGGCCGCCTCAGACCTACTCCTATCCAAGCTCCGGGAGGGTCATCAAAGAGAAGTCGCCTATTCTCAGTCCTTGCCCCACAATGGTGGAATGAACTACCCACCCCAGTTAGGACAGCCGAATCACGTCCAATCTTTCGCCGTCGACTAAAGACGCACTTCTTCAACCATTATCTGAATTAAAAAAAAAAAAAAAAAAAAAAAAAATATAAAAATAAAATATAACCCTAACTAACCGTACTGTCATGCACTTGTCCTAATAAACTAACCTACACTGTAGCACTCAACACTTTGATGAACATTGTTACTCAGCTGATAGAGTTGTGCCCTTCCTGATGACTTGTTGTACAGAACTTGTAAGTCGCTTTGGATAAAAGCGTTTCAGCTAAATGACTAAATGTAAATGTAAATGTAAATGGCATCAAAGGAAGGGCACAGAAAATTACGATAAATCTGGTTTTAAAAGAAACACTGGAAATTACAAAAAGAAGAGACATGTTCATGCTGTTGAACAAGGAGATAGAACAGCTAGTGACTCCTCAGATGAAGGAGGATAAATCTCCTCCTCTGGTCATTATTTGGGTAGAACACACATATTTTGAACACCTTCGTCAGATTTTTATTTTTTTTTGAGCCATTTTAATCTAGATTAATCTAGATTAATTCCAGGATTGCAGGTAGATTAACCTAGATTAAAAAAATGTATCTATGCCCAGCTCTAATATATATATATATATATATATATATATATATATATATATACCTATATATATATGTACCATAAGAGGAGATTAATAACCACTAAACCCTGCAGACTATATTATGACTCTTATTAATAACCACTAAACCCTGCAGACTCTAGTGGAGTGTATATTATGATCGATGGCTGGTTTTTGGCTGGTTTTTTATATATCTCTTTTATCCAAAGCCCTTTACAATTTGTTCGTCACATTTGACCCGTTCACTCACACATTCACACACCGACGGCGGAGGCGACCATGCAAGGTGCCGTCCTGCTCATCGGGAGCAATTAGGGGTTAAGTGTCTTGCTCAAGGACACTTCGACACGCTGCCCAGGAGGAGCGGGAATCGAACCGGGAACCTCCGGATTGCCAGACGACTGCTTTACCTCCTGAGCCACTGTGCCCCATAGGTTATATTAATCCTCATCTGCATCCTCATCTGCACCTTAGTATCTACAAATGTACTTGTATTCATATTTTATATTCATATTAAATGTCTTTATTCCCTATATTTATTGTCTTTCTATTAGCCTTCCCATACCTGTACCTCCTCTCCCCCCTCCCACACGCTGCTATGACACCTTCATTTCCCAAAGGGGATCAATAAAGAAATATCTTATCGTATCTTTATTAGTAATTAATAATCACCAGAAAACAATTACTTATACTGTAGTTAGTAGGGGTGTGCATTCCTCCCTGATAAGACAATCTGATACATATCCAGACGCGATTGATTCGGCGCGATTCAATGTGATATAATTTGATGCGGTACGATGCAATCTGATACAGTTCCTAACATTAATGTAGACATTCATTTTCCATTTACCATTGATATGGTCTGGACTGGTCCTCTGAGCTCCTCTCCAGTCAAACACACTGCTGCTGGTCTGGACTGGTCCTCTGAGCTCCTCTCCAGTCAAACACACTGCTGCTGGTCTGGACTGGTCCTCTGAGCTCCTCTCCAGTCAAACATACTGCTGCTGGTCTGGACTGGTCCTCTGAGCTCCTCTCCAGTCAAACATACTGCTGCTGGTCTGGACTGGTCCTCTGAGCTCATCTCCAGTCAGTAGCGGCCGCTGCCGCTGGTGCCTTGTAGGTCGCAGTTCTCGTTAATAGGTCGAGTTGAAAATGTAATGCTCTGAGATGCTCTGGAGCAATCTCTCTCTGTCTCTCGGATCAATCAAATCAAATAATTAACACATGTATGTTGTCATTTTAAACAACTCACCATTCATTCATTATGCATCAGCAGCAACACAAACACGCACAGCTCTCTCTCTCTCTCTCGCTCTCTCTCTCGCTCTCTCTCTCTCTCTCAGATGATGTAAGATCCATTCAATAATAAACACATTTGTAAAGCTCGTTATTTTAAACAAGTTACCATTCATTGTCTGAGTGGTTATGTCCCACATGCCGCGAAATTAGAGAGAGAGAGAGAGAGCGAGAGCGAGAGAGAGAGAGAGAGAGAGCGAGAGAGCATTTTAGTAAAGTTACATTTTCAACAAGATTGCTGCTATTTAAACACTTCATGGAAACGGGGTAACGTTAACCTTATGTCGACTGTAGTATTGTATGACCTCGACATAACGTTTAAACGTTAACGTTACTCCGTTTCCATGCAGTAATTATAAAAGTGGCGAGCTAAGCTAACGGAGCTAACAGCTAGCAGTAGCTGTAACGTTACAACGTTATGCGGCATCAGTAGACAACGTATCATGTATTAAACTAGAGTTAAGATCGCTAATCTACCTTGTTGTTGGCTTGTTGATAAAGTATATCCACTCCATGGCATTGTCCATCCAGCCTGTGTTGATGTCCATCCATTGTCCATACATGTCCCTCCACACTGCATCCATATATAGCTTGTTGTTAGCCAACAAGCTGTGTCTTTGTCCATTTCCGCCTCGAACAGCCTGCAAACTACCTGGCGTTCTATCGCCATGCTCTAAGACAAACTCTAACCTTAACCAACTTTGAAAGAGTGCCTAAGCTCAGTGTAGTTGCTGTTGTTGTTGACGAGTCGACTGAACTGCTGTTGCTGAACTTGCTGTGTTGCATTCTCTCTGTAAGCCAACCCGAGAAATGCGGCTATGGAAAAAAACTGGCATCGCGTCGGCCAATCAGAGAGCGTCTCCACGAAAATGCGGCTATGGAAAATACTTCACGGAAGTTCACGCGGCTGCCTAGACCGCTTCAAATCGCGCTCGGATTCCAACATAATAGTCATATTTCAACGCACAACGCCGTATGCACTGATTGGCTGTGACGGAGACAGCGATCAAACTGTGACGCGCACTCAGAGCGCTATCGCTTCTAGCCCGGGCGAGAAATACGAAAAAATAAAAAAAATAAAAAAAACGTGATGTCACTTCCTGCTTTGGAAAACGAGTGTTTTTTAATTGCGATAATAACGTTATATTGTGCATTGGAAACACAAACATACTTAAAATGAGTAAATATTATTAATTTTAAACATGTTTATATTATTTATAGGGCTATAAAACAAAAAAACTAAAAACGTATTTGTCTTGTTCTCTCATAAGAGAGCTTGTATTGATCATGTTTTTGTTTTATCATCGGTGGTGAGAGCCAGATTGGACGAGGGCAAGAATACATTTGTTTGTTTTGTTGACTTTAAAAAAGCCTTTGACTGGATTAATAGAGAGCTTTTGGACTATAAATTAATCTGTTCTGGTATTGATGGATTATTTTATAAGGCTATCAAAAGCCTGTATAAGGCCCCATCTGCCTGTCTGCAGCTGAATGATGTTAGGACCGGCTGGTTCCCCACCCCATTCGGTGTAAAACAGGGAGATGTGCTTTCTCCTACTTTATTCGCCCTTTATGTTAATGACCTGGCGCAAGAAATCAAGCAAGCCAATCTTGGTATTCCAATAGATAATATAATCCTAAGTATTTTATTGTACGCTGATGATATTGTTTTGTTTGCAGAAAATGAAGCAAATTTACAAAACATGTTGAATATTATGAGTTCTTGGTGCATGAAATGGAGACTTGCGATTAACAGTGAAAAAACACAGATTATGCACTTTAGGAAAAAACACGAACAGCAGAGTAGTCATAAATTTCAATTTGGACCAACGCCCCTGATTTACACACATTCTTATAAATATCTTGGTTTCACCTTTAATGAGTACATGTGCTTCATAGAAGGAAGGAAAATAATGTCTGAGTCAGCAGGAAGGGCGCTAGGGGGCGTGTTGAGTAAAATGAAAGTGTGCACTGACCTTGGGTTTTCAACATTTACACAATTATTTGATTCAATGGTGGGTTCTGTTTTGTTTTATGCTGCTGGAGTATGGGGTTTTGATGATGCACCTGAATGTAATGCGATCCAGAACCGGGCCATAAGATACTTTTTAGGAGTCCATAAATACACACCAAAAGGGGCTATAGAAGGGGACATGGGGTGGGATTCTTGCTTGGTCAAGCAAAAAGGTGAAATGGTGAGGTTATGGAACCGCCTGGTCCAGCTGCCAAATGGCAGGGTGACTAAAAAGATTTTTAATTGGGACAGAGCACACGGTCATCCCTGGTCAAGAGAGATGTCTATGATTTTTTCTTCCACTGACTTGAGTATGATTTTTATGAACAATTTGCAGTGTAAGGTTCACATAATTAAAACAAAATTATCAACAATCCATCAGGATAAGTGGAAGGTGGAGATTTTGAAAAAACCTAAACTTAGAAAATATATTGCAATTAAAAATGAGTATTTTACTGAACCTTATGTAATGTTAAACTTAAAGAGAAGACGGAGGTCTCTGTGTGCCCAGTTGAGGTCTGGCACCCTGCCATTGGCTGTGGAAGTGGGTAGATTCCAGGGTAAACCTGAGGAGGAGCGGTTGTGTGTTCTGTGTGATCTGGGAGTGGTGGAGGATGAATATCATTTTGTTTTTTATTGCCCTTTGTACACCACTTTGAGGAGGGCTTTATTTGAAAAAATTCAAATTGTAAATCCAGATTTGTTTTGGCAGTCTGAAAGCTGTATGTTGAGTTGTTTTTTTGTGGAGGACATCTTCGGTTTTGCAGGATTTTTGGAGAAGGCATGGCACCTGAGACAAAACACACTGTATCCTATATAATTGTATTTGAATTCACCTCGCTTTTCTGTTTATTTACATTGAGTACAGCTTGTGTTATATTACGTTTTATTGTATTTTCTTGTATTTTTTTGTATGGCCATCTTGGTCTATGTCATTTGTTAAGTAATTGGTAAAGTATATTATTATATACTTATTGTTATGTGTCTTGTAAGCCCATATGGGCTGGGCATACATCTGTATGTAAGACACGAAAATAAAAAATATCAAATCAAATCAAATCAAATCATATAACCAGGGTAGGAGCTGAGGGGGGGCGGCGCCCGAGCGCCCCTAGTGGTAGAGCCGCCACTGTCTCCAGTCAAACACACTGCTGCTGGTCTGGACTGGTCCTCTGAGCTCCTCTCCAGTCAAACACACTGCTGCTGGTCTGGACTGGTCCTCTGAGCTCCTCTCCAGTCAAACATACTGCTGCTGGTCTGGACTGGTCCTCTGAGCTCCTCTCCAGTCAAACACACTGCTGCTGGTCTGGACTGGTCCTCTGAGCTCCTCTCCAGTCAAACACACTGCTGCTGGTCTGGACTGGTCCTCTGAGCTCCTCTCCAGTCAAACACACTGCTGCTGGTCTGGACTGGTCCTCTGAGCTCCTCTCCAGTCAAACATACTGCTGCTGGTCTGGACTGGTCCTCTGAGCTCCTCTCCAGTCAAACACACTGCTGCTGGTCTGGACTGGTCGTCTGAGCTGCTCTCCAGTCAAACATACTGCTGCTTGTCTGGACTGGTCCTCTGAGCTCCTCTCCAGTCAAACATACTGCTGCTGGTCTGGACTGGTCCTCTGGGCTCCTCTCCAGTCGAGCTGCTGGTCTGGACTGGTCCTCTGAGCTCCTCTCCAGTCAAACACACTGCTGCTGGTCTGGACTGGTCCTCTGAGCTCCTCTCCAGTCAAACACACTGCTGCTGGTCTGGACTGGTCCTCTGAGCTCCTCTCCAGTCAAACACACTGCTGCTGGTCTGGACTGGTCCTCTGAGCTCCTCCAGTCAAACACACTGCTGCTGGTCTGGACTGGTCCTCTGAGCTCCTCTCCAGTCAAACATACTGCTGCTGGTCTGGACTGGTCCTCTGAGCTCCTCTCCAGTCAAACATACTGCTGCTGGTCTGGACTGGTCCTCTGAGCTCCTCTCCAGTCAAACACACTGCTGCTGGTCTGGACTGGTCCTCTAAGCTCATCTCCAGTCAAACACACTGCTGCTGGTCTGGACTGGTCCTCTGGGCTCCTCTCCAGTCAAACATACTGCTGCTGGTCTGGACTGGTCCTCTGAGCTCCTCTCCAGTCAAACACACTGCTGCTGGTCTGGACTGGTCCTCTGAGCTCCTCTCCAGTCAAACACACTGCTGCTGGTCTGGACTGGTCCTCTGAGCTCCTCTCCAGTCAAACATACTGCTGCTGGTCTGGACTGGTCCTCTGAGCTCCTCTCCAGTCAAACATACTGCTGCTGGTCTGGACTGGTCCTCTGAGCTCCTCTCCAGTCAAACATACTGCTGCTGGTCTGGACTGGTCCTCTGAGCTCCTCTCCAGTCAAACATACTGCTGCTGGTCTGGACTGGTCCTCTGAGCTCCTCTCCAGTCAAACATACTGCTGCTGGTCTGGACTCGTCCTCTGAGCTGCTCTCCAGTCAAACATACTGCTGCTGGTCTGGACTCGTCCTCTGAGCTGCTCTCCAGTCAAACACACTGCTGCTGGTCTGGACTGGTCCTCTGAGCTCCTCTCCAGTCAAACATACTGCTGCTGGTCTGGACTGGTCCTCTGAGCTCCTCTCCAGTCAAACACACTGCTGCTGGTCTGGACTGGTCCTCTGAGCTCCTCTCCAGTCAAACACACTGCTGCTGGTCTGGACTGGTCCTCTGAGCTCCTCTCCAGTCAAACATACTGCTGCTGGTCTGGACTGGTCCTCTGAGCTCCTCTCCAGTCAAACACACTGCTGCTGGTCTGGACTGGTCCTCTGAGCTCCTCTCCAGGCAAACACACTGCTGCTGGTCTGGACTGGTCCTCTGAGCTCCTCTCCAGTCAAACATACTGCTGCTGGTCTGGACTGGTCCTCTGAGCTCCTCTCCAGTCAAACATACTGTTGCTGGTCTGGACTGGTCCTCTGAGCTCCTCTCCAGTCAAACACACTGCTGCTGGTCTGGACTGGTCCTCTGAGCTCCTCTCCAGTTAAACATACTGCTGCTGGTCTGGACTGGTCCTCTGAGCTCCTCTCCAGTCAAACATACTGTTGCTGGTCTGGACTGGTCCTCTGAGCTCCTCTCCAGTCAAACTGCTACGGGGTTTAACCCAAAATATTACATTGGTTGTGTAACCTGTCGCGTCGTCTCTAGAGCCTTTCTCTCCTTCACGCAAAGTTAAATCCACTCTCAGTGAACGTGAAACTTAAGCTACTCTGTACTCCGTATAAAATAGTGCTGGTAAATCCGGTACATGTTATGGACTCGGGTTAGTCTGAGTCACTCACTAAAGTGATCCGGTTCATTTACAAATATCTCTCAAATCATATTTTCTTTCACGTATTGAAAAAAACCTTTGCACCCCGTCCGGGAGTAACTTTGCTTTAGCTATGTAGGCATTCTTTTCATAATTTTATAATAAACCAAATCATTACATTTCATAACATGAGACTTTATAAACAATGGATTCGTGTGGTCATCTGT
>NC_140178.1:3054838-3086377 GCF_963971535.1 Notolepis coatsorum
CCATGTCCCATAACGCCCCCCTATCTGACATCCATGTTCCATAACACCACCTATCTGACATCCATGTTCCATAACACCACCTATCTGACATCCATGTTCCATAACGCCCCCTTATCTGACGTCCATGTTCCATAACACCACCTATCTGACATCCAGGTCCCATAACGCCCCTCACCCCCCTATCTGACATCCATGTTCCATAACGCCCCTCACCCCCCTATCTGACATCCATGTTCCATAACGCCCCCTATCTGACATCCATGTTCCATAACGCCCCCTATCTGACATCCATGTCCCATAACGCCCCCCTATCTGACATCCATGTCCCATAACGCCCCCTATCTGACATCCAGGTCCCATAACGCCCCCTTATCTGACGTCCATGTTCCATAACGCCCCCTATCTGACATCCAGGTCCCATAACGCCCCCCCCCCCCCCTCCCCCTTTCTGATGTCCTGGTTCCATAACACCAACACTCTCTGAACGCCCCCTGGGGGGGGGGGGGGTGGTAGCACCCCTGTTGAGAAACCCTGTATGTAGAGGCTACGTAACCCCTGCATTTCAATTGGCTAACATCAATGCATTTGCAAGCCTGGGTGAATAATGCCACTTACACAATACTGTACATGTCAGAGGTATACACAATAGACGCCACTTACACAATACTGTACATGTCAGAGGTATACACAATAGACGCCACTTACACAATACTGTACATGTCAGAGGTATACACAATAGACGCCACTTACACAATACTGTACATGTCAGAGGTACACACAATAGACGCCGGGGACAAGGAGTTACATGTAGCAGTATTTTGACTTTATCGTTTTAATATTTTAATAATTGTCTGTATGTTTCTGACAGGGTCAAGGCTCTATATGCAGTCGCTTGCAAGCACCGGTCTAAAAAAAAAAGATAATCAAGATGCAGGATTCAGAGGTAGATGAGATGAATGAGATCACATAGCAAACTGTGCTCCTCTTTGTCTCGGCGGTGATTTACTGGGAAGTTTCCCTGAAACACCTTGGTGCTCCTCGGTGCTCCAGTTCCCTTAATGCTGCCCAGAGGCGGCGCACATGAAGAACGAACAAGGAACAGCAGAGGTTGGTTAGTTCTAGCGGCATACATTTTGTATTAATTAATCAAATTATATATATATATAAGCCTAAACCTTCAATACATAAATAACGGGTTGAATTACCGCTATACATATTGGCAAAGCAGAGGCTCACAGAGCCAAGCTATAAGCGAAGCATAGTTAATAATACCGTATCATTGGATCATAAAATGTATTCCTTTCGGTTAATTACAACTCCATTAACAACTCAAACCTAAAGGACTTGATGATGAATCCATAAATATTTTCACCGAGACCACCCGATATTATATGAACGGGTTGATGTCGAAACCCTGACTCTCTGAATTATTATTATCACACGACGTGGCGGAGCGATGTAATTAAGTTGATTTACTGCGCTAATCCTCTTTAAAACACAGACAGTCTCTACCCCCCCCCCCCCCCCCCCCCCTTAGAGACGACTACAGTATAAAGCTCTGCAAGACACTACAGCGCGCGGCGCTGCATAGAGAGCACCTCGGGCTCATTAAACCTATAGATTCGTACTCGGAAACGCTTTGTCTGTCGTATTCACCGCAAACGGAATAACAAGATAATAGATAATAATAACAGGTATATGCAAACGTGGAAATAACCAGCAACGGTCGATTAACTGGCTCACTTCCACGTGTATAGCGTTGTGTGCCGTGGTGATCGGGGGAGATTTTCCTGAGTGAAAAACAGAACGCTTGTCTCTTGTATCATACTTGTATATATATAATGAAAGCCCTCGGTAATAGTGTGAAAATGCCATAACAAAGCATTATTGTCTGCCGCGGTGGTTTTCACCTGCGCTCGGTAACAAGGCCCTTGTTAAAGCTCCTCTGAAGCGGGGAGTGCGTTCCCTCTCTGGACAGGAGGTCCCGGCGGGCGCGCGGCTCTTCTAATGATGTGGGAACGCAAAGGAGATGCACTATATTTTGTTTTCATCCACCAAGTTTCACCCTTAACACTTTGAGCGCCACGCCCCCATATGACCAAATTAGGGCTTCCACGCCACCGCTTTAATCAACGGGAGGACGGGGACATTTGTGAGTGCTTAAAATATATATCTTAAATTGTGGCTAATGGGTTTAATACACCCGTCGCTTATCAATGACTTGCTTGCAGTCGACATGTACGAAACGGATTGTTTTTTCATCGGTACATTTCCGTTTTATGCCGTTTTGAGTATAGTTTTCGGAGATTTCTAGTAATTCCAGCGAAAGACGCGATAATAGCCCTTTAGTGGAATACACAAAACACGTTGTAATTTTTCGGCTGATTTATGAATCGTTTTCAAATAAACACTCGATTATCGATAGTATATGTGTCCTTATGCACGATACAAAAGCGGGCTGAAAAATCGCTTATCCGTGCCTTGCTCAGCGCCAACGGCACGCACGCACACACACAGACACGTCGTGATCGCTATGAAAAAAACATCTGATTAACCCAAAACTGGTAACATAGAGTCCTTACCTCACATCAGATGTTCTGCAAAAAGATTAATCCAATTCCTGATCGCCATTCCAAATATCGATCGCGTCCATTGATACAACGTTATAGTCCAAAACACATAATCCACGCTGCTCCCAGTCCCCCCAGTCAACGTGGTACAACGATACTGCATGCCCGAGAAGCAAAACCCGGACCGGACTTTTTTTCTTGATGCACATCCCCAGCCATTCCAATCCAATGATGTGCAATACCATCCGGGAGACGATAGGCGGCGGTATTTGCCCCTTTGCGAGCTCAGACCCATTCCCAACGATAACATCAGGTTGGATGGATGAAAATGAATGGATATCGCTAATAAAAGAAATAACGATTCAAACCCGACTATACTCGTGATTGCCGCTGAACGTTTGGCTAGTTAACCCGACTATACTCGTGACTGACGTTGAATGAGTTAAACTATTGCATAATTAATTAACGATCACGGTCACAAACCCACTCCATACAAGGTTAATTGACCTGATGGGAATTACTAGTATTTATTTTTTCGCCTCCGCAATCCGCATGCCCCACTCAGCGAGATGCCGCCCTGAGCAGCGGCCCATGTTGCCCGTGGCTAAGACCGCCACTGAGTATATATAGTGATTCAAACATAAAACAGCTTTGTTACAAAGTGCCTCACAGAACAGCAAAACACAAAAACGACACACACACAGACAGACGAGGTCAAACACATTCAAGGTGTGATTACCTGAGTTTACAGGCAACTTGCCTTCGAATGAAACACCTGGTGACCAAGCTGCCTTTTTACTCTGTTTACCGATGTCAGCCCTCTTGTTGACCCGCGCACCGGTGCGGCTTTGTGGAGAGAGAGAGAGAGAGAGAGAGAGCCAGAGAAAACAACACAGCAGCCTAATAGTAGACATTATATTTGGTCAAAATTGGTCTGTTTTTTCAACAACCTGAATTTCAGACCCCGAACTGTGTGGATTTAACCAGCCGCCACCACGCCGCCCGCCACACAGGCTCGCCGCGCGTTCTGAGGAGGGCAAGGGGCTGAGGAGAGCAATCGTGACACAATGCTTAGCGGGGGGACACTATAGTGGCGCGGGGGGGGGGGGGGGCGGTATGATGAATGAGAGTCTGTAATACGAGGAGACATTCCCACTGCTGTGTAATCTTGAATCCTCTTAACCCTTTCACTGCCGCCGCCACTGCCACAAACGGTTAACCCTTTCACTGTGTGACAATACACGGGAGGTTAACCCTTTCACTGCCGCCACACGGCGGCAGCAGGTTAATAACCCTTTCACTGCCACACGACAGAAGGTTAACCCTTTACTATCGCACTACCGACGACGGGTTTAACCTTCTGTCGTGTGGCAGTGAACGGGTTAACGTTGACTCTGAAATGGAGTGCAAGTTATATTATAGTTGGGGTGGGATGAGAAGATGCTCACTGTGCTGACCGTGTAACCTCGCAGAATGCATTCGGCGCATATGATCCGCCGAAGCACACTGACATATATACCAACATTATTGCTTTCTGCATGAGGAATGTCGTCGCGCGTCATTGGAATTTGTGTGAGCGTGAGTGTGTGTGTGCGTGTGTGTTGGGGGGGGGGGGGGGATTCATAACTCCCATAAAACCCACCACACATGTAAAACATATACTGTCGTTATAGGAATCTTCCTCTCTCCACAAATCATGTAATTCATTGCCTGTTGTTGTTATGATTCCACTTCAAATTCCTTTTCTTATTATGTTTCTTATATTATTTTGATTTGTATTATTATATTATTTTTGTGTATATATTTGTATTTCATTTTTTGCAGTGTCCCGTAGAATTATACCAGTAGGGTGCAGACATGAGCTTCATCTGGAAAAACATGTTAAAAAATATCTCTAACCAAATATAATCTTTCATGAGATTTTACAGAGCATAATAATAAGCCCCTTTTCGAATTGGAGCAAAAATGCTTAATTTTTCTTTTAGCATTTCCATATATCAAGTGCTCATATCGGGTGTGGGGGGGGGGACCCGGTACGGGTTACGTTAGGTTAGGGTATCCCCCCCCTCACCCCCCTCCCCCCCACACCCGATATGAGCATAAAATGGGGGACCCTGATGTAAACAAGAGGAAAGTCTTTCTCTGGTCTGCTGCATCCCCTTAACAATTGTGTGTATTGAGCTGTACTGTATTGTACCCATTCTGCAATCTGTTAAATAAAGTTTTCATTCATTCATTCATTCATTCATTCATTCATTCATTCATTCATTCATTCATTCATTCATTCATTCATTCAGCACTTGATATGGAAATGCGAAAATAAATTAAGCATTTCACTGTCTGGGAGTATAGCTCCACCTGCTCCAAACTGAGTGAAACTATATTTCAGCAGATCATGAAATCTGACGTTTAATAATAATAATACAGGTACAGCCTATACTTGTGCTCCTCGGAGGAGAAAGTGGGTGTATATTATATCGTGTGTGTGTGTGTGTGTGTCGGTGTCCCCGGCTGTGTGTGAGTCTCCCGGTAACACCGACCGCTAGTTCAGTTCAGACGCGCTCTGGCTGCCGGTGGCGGAGGATATAATCTGGACAGCAGCGAGCATCATCCTCCCGTAGCAGCACCGGAGAGTGTGAACCGTTATATATAATACTATTCTATTCATACCGGGAGGAGGGGTTGTTCACTTTCTCTTTTTTCCCAAAGCAAAGTTAGTGGATGAAAAAGACGGGATTTGGTTTTTTTTGGGGCAAAATACCTTCCCTTGTTTCTGGGAGAAGAGAGAGAAGAATTCGATGTTTTTTTCGTGTGTAATTGGCGGCTTTTGAAAATCCAACGGCTCTTTGGGTTGTCGAGGTGGATATACACGGATAAGGGTGTTGGGAGAAGCAGTTGGTGTGTTTTGAAGAAGACGTGATTTGCACCTTTATATAATATATAATGCCTGTATCCTCCTCTGCTCCCCGTTTTCTCCTTTTCCCACCCACCACATAAGAAGATGCCAAGAAGACTTCGTCCATCACCCAGTTCAACGGCTGCTCATCTGGAAGGACGCCACCACAGCCTTTTCAAATAAGCTGCAACTTCAGTCCAATAAATTGTGACATAAGTCTGTCAACGTCGGGATAAATAAATCGATACTCGCGGCGAGGAAGAAGAAGGGACGTGGATATTTTAACGATCTGATTTCTTCTCCTTCCTCCTATACTGACAGTATAATACTGTCCCTTTCTCTACATTATAAATATGCGGTTTGGCGGCGGTTGGTCGTCGGAGGAGCCGCGGTCCGGCCCCGGTGGTGGTACGCAGCGTGCAGGTGCAGCGGTCCAGCCGGAGCGATAAAGGCTGCTGAGATATAGTGGAGATACAGATTATTTGTTTGTTGAGGAGGGTGTCCATGCAAGACTTGGGACGGAAACATGTCTGGCCACTTCTCTTCTGAAGAGGGGATCACTGCTGCTATCAGAAGAGATGGCATTCTGGTCCTCCTCCCCCGCCGGCACCACGACGGTTTTCACCTCTAATAAAGTGCCCCGGAAGATCCTCTTCATGTTCACCCTCTCCCTCTCGGTCACCTACCTGTTCTACAGCCTGGTGAGCTGCTACGGCGCGCTGCAGTTCCCGGTGCAGGAGAACACCTATGGCGGCGCGGATCGCCTGGGGCTGGTGGTGACGGAGGAGACAACTTTTGTGACCTTACGGGAGAAACTTTACCCCACGTCGTTCCGGGCGGGTTACCGGGAGGAGGAGGACCGGCGGCTACCGGAGGACACGAGCGTCGCGGCGGGGGAGCATGTCGAGGAGACCGTACCACAACAAAGGACCGCGAACGGGAAGGTGCTGCTGGCGTCGTCTCCGACCACCGTGTACCGCACCGGGCCGCTGCTGGTGGTGGAGAGGCGGGAAGCGCGCGGCGGGGAGTTTATGGTGGAGAGGCGCGAAGCACGCGGGGAGTTTATGGTGGAAAGGCGGGAAGCGCGTGGGCAGGAGTTCATGGTGGTGGAGAGGCGGGAAGCGCGCGGGCAGGAGTTCATGGTGGAGAGGCGGGAAGCGCGCGGGCAGGAGTTCATGGTGGAGAGGCGGGAAGCGCGCGGGCAGGAGTTCATGGTGGAGAGGCGGGAAGCGCGCGGGCAGGAGTTCAGCACCACGGACAGCGACAGCGTCGCGCGGGTGAACAACTGCACCACTACCGCGGATTACGGCGGGGAGAAGAAACTTCCCCAGGCCATCATCATCGGCGTGAAGAAGGGCGGCACGCGGGCTCTGCTGGAGGCGCTGCGCGTGCACCCGGACGTGAGAGCCGTGGGCAACGAACCGCACTTCTTCGACCGGAACTACGAGAGGGGTCTGGATTGGTACAGGTGCGCGAGCTCTCTTCCCGCTTCTTTTCTTTTTCATCCTGTCTTCTAGAATGTTCTCTGTTGTTCGAGACCCCGCCGCGGGTGCTTTATTGGTGATCACAACGAGTGTGTCTTTCATATTGATCATAATATGAATAATAATAATCTGCTGTTCAACTGTTATAGCCACTGTTACTCTAAAGGAAATGCACTTTATCATGGAGAATTCCGCAATTTTGTTGTACAGGAACGAAACCAAGGTGTAAACTAAATAGATAAACACATAGATATACATAAGCGTAATCGCAGCAGACCTCCATCGTGCTACGTCTATAGTGTAGAGACCTATAGTGAATCAGTTACAGTCTTCACGGGAAATGTATTTCGTATTGTATTCTGACAGGTAACAAGGTACTATAGTACAGCCTCTTATTCACCTCGTCATGGATCCACGTTGATCCCGTTAGCAGCTCAGAACTGAGAGGCAGTGTGTCATACAGAGGGACCTCTAGCTGTGACCCACACACACACACACACACACACAAACACACACACACACACACACACACACACACACACACACACACACACACACACACACACACACACACACGCATACATACACACACACACGCAAACAAACACACACACACACACGCACGCGCCCGCATGCACACACACACACACACACACACACTCACACACACACGCATACACACACACACGCAAACAAACACAAACACACACACACGCACACGCCCGCACGCACACACACACGTGCATGCGCACACACAAACACACACACGTATGCACACACACGTATGCACACACACACAAACGCACGCACGCACACACACACACACACACACACACAAACAAACAAGCAAACAAACACACACACACACCTCTCGTGGTTTTGTGCAATAACTTGGATCTCCATGGATTTCAAAATATGTATAGTCTGACTCGGTCTTCAGCAGAGGTGTGTGTCGAAGGTCTTGGACTCATTGTTTGTATATTTTTTTCCTATATAGTTTCCACTCCGAGTTCCACGGTTTTGTTTGGCTCCAGATTCCTTCAGTGCTTTCTTTGCCGGTCGAGGCCAAGGTGACCGTGTTCTACACAACACATTGGACACAAAACAAACACGGTGCAAGCAGCGCCCTGTTGAAGACGGTGTTATAATAATACAGTAGAGTACATGCATGAGTCTCATTGAGATTCAGATTCAGATTTCTCTATTCACCATAGTGTATAGTCAAGTCAAGAGTTTTATTTGTCACGGCATACAAGCATACAGTGAAATGCGGGAGGTCATGCCCGCAGCGATTGTGCAATAATACAAGTAATAAGAATAAGACATTTGTGCAATAATACAAGTAATAAGAATAAGACATAACGGGTATAATGTACATAAAGTTTACAAAAAGCATGGTAAGACATGAAGACATGCTAAGGTCCTGTGATAGTGCAATACACTGTTAGCTACGGATGAGGCACTGGGTCTTATGTACACTACTATACAATGCTACACTATACAATCTACAGTTATACTATGTGTCCTTATGCTAGCTTGCTATATCCATCTATTACTATACAAGTACCACTCCCGTTCTTTTTTATTTTTATTTTTTTAAGTGACCTTTTGTGTAAAGTGACCGTTGAGTGTGAGCGTGTGCAGCATGTGTGTGTGTGTGTTCATGCTAAAGTGACTGCTAGTGTGTGAGCGTATACAGTGTGTGTGTGTTGTGTGTGTGCTCATGTGTGCTTGTGTGTGGAGAGTTCAGTGTTCAGGGCTCTGATGGCCTGGGGGAAGAAGCTGAGCCGAAGTCTCTCTGTCCTAGTTGCTGGTGTGCGCAGGCGTTTGCCTGAACAGGCTGTTGTTGGGGTGGTGAGGGTCTTTCATTATTCTGCAGGCTCTGGATTTGCACCTCTTGTTATATAAGACCTGCAGGGGTGGTAGTGCAATACCCGTGGTACGCTCAGCTGAGCGCACCACTCTCTGTAGGGCCTTCTTGTCCTGTGCCGTGCTGTTCCCATACCAGGCAGTGATGTTTCCGGTCAGGATGCTCTCTACAGCTCCGGAGTAGAAGGACTGGAGTATCTTCCCCGATACTCTGAACTTCCTTAACTGTCTCAGGTGGTAGAGGCGCTGCTTCGCCTTTTTTTACGACTGAGTCTATGTGTGTTGTCCATGTCAGGTCCTCTGAGATGTGGACCCCCAGGTACTTAAAGCTGCTCACCCTGTCCACGGTAGCCCCGTTTATCCTAGTGGTGTGTGTCCCCTGCTGTTTTCTCCTAAAATCCACGATCAGCTCCTTGGTTTTACCAATGTTCAGGAGCAGGCTGTTGTCCTGGCACCAGCGTTCCAGTACCTCAACCTCCTCCCGGTAGGTAACCATAGTGTATATACAAATTAGGGATGTCCAATATTATCGGCCTACCGATATTATCGGCCGATATCGGCATTAAAATGTGATATCGTAAAATATCGGTATCGGTTTTCAATTTTTTTTTATTTTTTATTTTTTTACATTTCTATAGAAATTATGTCCGATATTATCGGCTTACCGATATTATCGGCCGATATCAGCATTAAAATGTGATATCGGTTGATATCGGTATCGGAAATTAAGAGTTGGACAATATCGGTATCGGTAAAAAAGCCAATATCGAGCATCCCTAATACAAATGGAACGTGATTAGATATTTCAGTGCATTATTTTCTTCACAAATAAGAACAACATAATAATAAATAGTAATAATAAAGTGCAAAACAGGACAGAACAGTGAGACAACGATAAGACAATAAAGTGCAAAGTGGTTGGGGACACGTATACAGTGCAGCACAAAGTTCACGTCCAAAAGTCCAGCCCTGGCAGCTCGCCATAGAGGGGCGGGGGGGGGGGGGGGGGGGGGGGGTGCAGGGGGACACCTGACTCTCTCTGTTCAAATCAAATGTATTTGTAAGGCCCGACAACACACCTTAATGTCCCCATGGACCGTACACGTTTTCTTTAAACAAGTCAAGAAGAAACATCACAATAAGTCAAGAACAAAACAAAAACACCACAAAGTAATTTTTTTTTAAATAAATGCAAAATAAATGCAACACTCCCAGACATACCACACACGAAGGTAAGGAAAAACTCACTAAAGCCTATAGCAATAGGAAAAAATGCACCACAGGCAATGTGGAGGAGAGAAACCCCTTTGTGTTTAGATGTCGGTGATAGTAGTGTTGCAATAAAACAGGCAAACAGTTGGTAAGCTGTTTGTGTAATGAAACACTGTTGTTCTCATGTGAGTCTCATCTCTGTTGTTCTCTGTTGTTCTCATGTGAGTCTCATCTCTGTTGTTCTCATTTCTGGATTGTTTTCATAGGGTTCTAATTTTGGCATTGACCCAAAAAAAATTAAAAATAAAACCACTCCAGTTTTGAAGGTAGATATTAGTATGAGGGTTTTTTGGCCAGAGACACTTCAATTATAATTTCTTTTCTCATTTCAGTTCACTACAATTTACACACACGCACACACACACACACACACACACACACACACACACACACACACACACACACACACACACACACACACACACACACACACACACACACACACACACACACACACACACACACACACACACACACACACACACACATTTATTCTCCAATAAAGCCCTTTCCCCCCCCCGTCCAATTCTGTATTTAATGTCCTCCCGACATCATCCATCCTCATAGTTCCAGCTTCCCAAGTATTTGTTCACCCGCTCTGATTCTGAATCCTATATACACACACACGCGCTCACACACGCACACACACACACACACGCACACACGTACATCAGAAATGACATAATTTAAGACAGGATTAAGTCCTGAAAGTGGGACACCACGGCGGCAGAGGAAAAGACTCTTCAAATATTTTGTAATGGTAGCATTTGCGGAGCCGACCCACTCTCTCCCTGCCTGGGTCATATAGAGGATACCCACTTATCAGCCTAATCCCACCGGGTTTATTGGATGATGTGTTCAAAGCACTATACCTTACCCCCCCCACCCCCACCCCCACGATACACCCACCTCATCAGACTCCACTGCTCTACTCTACACTGATGTTATTAATATAATAATAATACTATTATTAATATTAATAACATACTATTTTGGGGCGCTCCAGTATAGCACACCACATATAGCTTGCTGAGTCGCGAAGCGGTCGTCCCGGGTTCATTTCCCCAGTCCCGGCGACCATTTGCCGCATGTCTTCCCTGCCTCTCCTCCCGTTCTCCCTCTCTCCCTCCATCGGTCCTGCGTGGTGAGAAAAAGCTGAAGATGCTATAAATAAAAGTAAAAAAAAAACAAAAAAACATACTATTTTGATTACATTCATCTGACACGTAATAACCTACACGTTCTACACATTCTACACCTTCCTAGAAGGGCTTTCTGTCACGTCCCTTTGCAGCAGGCTTACATACCTACAGGCGAACATACCGGCAGGAGAAATAATATGTGTATATATTTATCATTGTGAGCAGCTTAACAACAGCTGTATATGCGCCTTTACGCCCCTATACATTGGTGACATTCAATTTGAGTCCAGGAACCGGTACATTAGCCAGGGAAGTGCCTTTCTGTTCATCAGCGGTTGTGTTTATATGGGAGAGAGAGAGAGAAAAAAAATCAATCCCGGGGTGGAATCACGGTACATGTGGTGCCGGCCGAGCGGAGCGCTTGTTCTCGCGTTGTGATGTCTGACGCGGGGAAGTCAGGGGGGTTTTCTAATGGCCTCTACTTGAGTTGGTGACGATGAAGACAGACCGCGGTCCCCTTTGGGCCCAGAGAGAGAGAGAGAGAGTGGCTGGGGGGGGGGGCGGGCGTGGCCACGGAACTCGAACGGAGATAAATTGAAGGGCCTCTCCTATAGCTCCTCATGGTAATTTCCCGCGGTAAAGTATATACCCCTGATGAGATGGCTTCTGGCAGAACTGCCATGCTGTCGTCACAGAAGTGAGCGTTATTATTATTTCACGCGTGGCCGCGGACTGTGGGCACGGGACTCGGAACGTAAGTCGTCACGCGGTGGACTGTGTGACGTGAGAGCAAAATGGCCGCCGTCGCGAGTCTCTCACGGATTCGTGGTTTTCTCAAACATTCCACAGCGGCCATTTTTAAACGGCGTTCCATCCAGGTGGCCGTGCGATAATGTCGAGAGAAAAAAAACAGGGGAGGAGGGCCGTTCTATCGGTTAAAATTCTTATTGACCGCATTCACATTTTGGTGGCCATTTTGGACCGCGCGAATTACGGTCAAACAGAGTGTCTGCCTTCATCTTACCGCAAAGAGAAGAGGGGGCTTTTTTTAGGCTGTTCACTTAGCCTGTGTTAATGTGAGCTGTTTCATTACGCTTATGGTGCAGGGCTCATTAGACAGTAATATGACAGGCTTACATAAATAACACCAAAGGGTGCCTGTGTGTTTTAGAGCCTCTGAGACAATCAAATCCCTTAAGCGCCCTTACATTTATGTCTTCTGCTTGTCCTGTGTGTGTGTGTACCGTTCACCTCAGCGGAATTGATTGATTGATTGATTGAAAACGTTATTAACAGATTGCAGAATGGGTACAATACAGTACGGCTCAATACACACAATTGTTAAGGGGGTGCAGACCAGAGAAAGACTTTGGTCTTGTTTACATCAGGGTCCCCCATTTTCAATTCATAACGATGTGTGCGGCGCACGCAGGAACGTAAGGTCCCGCCAATTCAGGCTGCCGCTCCAAACCCGTAAGCGACCGTGCGCAAGAATCAGCCCGGTTCCCACCTGTGGCCCAACGCGGACAGAGCGACGCGACGGCGACGCCAACGGGGATCATCGAGGAAAAGAAAGATTCAACAACAACATCCTCCGACGCCGGACGAATGTAAAATGTGACAGATCACATCATTTGTAATCACGGTGCGTTAATTCAGCGTCTCTAAAAAGATGCGTTCTCTCACATCTCCCCCCCCCCCCCACACCCCCCGCCTTTTGTCTGCGACGCGACGGCTAATGTGCTCCTAATCCTGTAAGTGAAATCACGATCGACGCCTGACGATCGTGACCATTAAATATTGGTTTAGAGAGGAATGAGCCCGGTAATCGCATCAAATGCACTGAATTAATTCCGATGTGTGTCGAGCGGCACTCAAGGCCAGATTAAGAATTCAGAGGCCTGTGGGCCAGACTCTTGTGGAGGCCCCCACACACACATACACACGTGCACGCACGCACAGTGGCGTTTTTTTATATGTAAAACATTGGTGGGGCAGCCACTAACCAAGGCTACATACCAGGCAAACTACGGTCATCAAAATGACAGTAATCGTTGTCAGGCATAGGCTACAGGTAAGCCTGCATTGTTAGTCGTGAAAGCAAATTAATCTGTCCACGCTGAATTAAACCCTCTATTTTCCTCAGACTTTCCTTTTTTTGGATTTATCCATGGTTATCTTACTGGGGGGTCGGAAACTCAAGATTAGCCACTTGCAGACGGCAGGGAGAGGCGCGGGGGGTGTGACGTACTGTATATTTTAGTTGATGAAAATTTTTGTTGACTAAATATTTTAGTCGATGAAAATATTTTTTCATTTCAGTGTCACAGTATGACATCGATCTCCAAAATAAAATAAAATAAAATAAAATCCGGCCCTGGCGGCACTTATACATCGGCCGACGGTGTGGAATGTTCATGGACCGTTGGGCGTAAAAAATCTGAAGCGTACGTGTTTATCGGCTCATGTGGCCAATCGCTCTGACGGCCTCCTCTCTTTAGCAGGACGTGAAACACTAAGGTGTCTGTTTTGCTTTTGGAATGAACTGCATAAACATATTAGCACGGGGTGTAAAGTACTCGAGTAATTGTACTTTGTTACAATACGTAAGTACTGTTTTGGGGGGATTTGTACCTTACTCGAGTATTATTAGGTTTGTATACTTGTACTTGTATACTCAATTACATTTCAGAGGAAAAAAACATACTGGCACAGGACTTTAGAAGCCAGGGGCAGGTGCTCGAACACAGAACAGGGCACTGTGAGCGTGCCAAGGGAGTGCCCGGTTTTTGGGGGCCCTTTTTGGGCGGGGGGGGGGCTCCTTTTTATGCTTTTTGGGGGGTTTTGGTGATCAAATATTGAATATTGAAGTATAAGAATCAGTGCAGGAGCTCACTTTATCCTTGAAAGACACTTTTATCACTGACTTAAAAGGCCCATACATCTCCATAAATGTTCAGGGGGGAGGGAATGAGTGCTTACCCTACAGACCCCAAGAAGTGCTGTATATTCTGTATCGTTTAATATAAATGCATTTTTTATTCCGATCCCGATTTGTATTTGAGATTCCCAAATCCCACCGGACTTGACTTCTTATATATAATATAATAATTAACCGTATTTGTTTTGCACTTTTCATGAAATAATTGCAGCCCAAAGTGCTTCACAGCAGGAACGTAGATATAATTGACATAAAATGAGCATACAATTGGGCATAAATATAGACAGGCGTGAAGATAATTGCAGACAATTGTCATAAGATGAGCACGTCAGACGTTGAAATGAGTCGAGATGAGTTGTGACGACCCAGTCTGATGTGTGTGAAGTGTGACTGCTGGTATTATAGACAGTATTATAAACAGTATTATAAACAGTATTATAAACAGTATTATAAACAGTATTATAAACAGTATTATAAACAGTATTATAAACAGTATTATAAACAGTATTATAAACAGTATTATAAACAGTATTATAAACAGTATTATAAACAGTATTATAAACAGTATTATAAACAGTATTATAAACAGTTATAAACAGTATTATAAACAGTATTATAAACAGTATTATAAACAGTATCATAAACAGTATTATAAACAGTATTATAAACAGTATTATAAACAGTATTATAAACAGTATTATAAACAGTATTATAAACAGTATTATAAACAGTATTATAAACAGTATTATAAACAGTATTATAAACAGTATTATAAACAGTATTATAAACAGTATTATAAACAGTATTATAAACAGTATTATAAACAGTATTATAAACAGTATTATAAACAGTATTATAAAGGGGACGTCTGTTTCTTGTCCTCATCTCACAGCTCTGTACATCGGGCCAGAGAAATAGCCCTAACGTTTGACATTAGATTAGATTGAAATGTATTGTCATCATTATACAGCACACGTACAGTACACACAGAAGTTTGGCATTTCTTAGAAAGAACGCGCTAGAAGAGAGTTTTCGTAGGTATTTCACATCCCTATGTTTCGGTGTCAACTAGATTATATTATATTAGATGATCTCATATTCTATTATATTTCGATTAGATTAATTTAGGTTAGAGTGCTGGTGACCTTTGACCCGCGCGTGGTCTGCCGCTGGCTCCTTCTCAACTTGTAGTCCTTTGTAAAGCAGGACGATTCCTTTGTTTCCTTTGTCGGACTGTAGCTGAATGAATGAATGAATGAAAACTTTATTTAACAGATTGCAGAATGGGTACAATACAGTACGGCTCAATACATACAATTGTTAAGGGGATGCAGACCTGAGAAAGACGTTTGTCTTGTTTCCATCAGGGTCCCCCATTTTCAATTCATATAGACATATATGACATACATGACATACAGATAGACAGTACTGCTACATCTATACATTTATGACATACCAGATTTGCAAATACAGTACTGTTTGTGATACAGAAGGAGTCAAGAAAAGGGAGTATATACATTTGACGTAGAAACTGTACATTGTAGCTACTTATAATACGATAAAATAAGATATTCCTTTATTGATTCCCTTGGGATCAATCAATTGTGCTGTATGATGACGACACATGTTAAACTAATCTAATCTTAACACTAACAACACAGACCATATGCTGAGAACGCACAAACACGATTGCCACCACACAATTCCAAATTGCAATCTGTGTGAAAACAAGTGAAACGGAATGACTCGGCACTTTAAAGAGAACATATTATGGGACGTGTCTTGCCCAGTTCTCTTATAGACTTGGCAGTTTACACGGGAACATTACATACGTGTTAGTGTTTTGGCCAGTGTTTGAAGCCTTCAGATTCAAACCAGCCCAAACAAGCTGTTGCGGAATTTAGCTTATCCCTTGATGACATCACAATGGGACGAATTAGCTTTTGATGAATCAATTAGCGGTACTTTTTGGAGCCAGGAACACGATTTACCTGATGTACTGCCCAGTTTGGTGTTTACTCTCGGTGTGGGCCGGGCCGGCCGCGCCGCGTGCAGCGTGTGCTGTAACCACCGACAGACAGCAAGAGAAGAGGAGCTGTGTTTGAAAATAAATAATTACGATTAGACTTAGACTCGTTTAGACTCGTTTAGACTCGTTTAGACTCGTTTCTTGGCCAAACATAACTAAAACATGTTCCCCGTATTCAAGGGCGTTGCGTAAAGGGATCTACATGCTCGAGCAACTGCGACACAACATCGACAATGTTGCCGATGTGGACACTCTGCCTTTAAGTTTCTGCAACATTGTACAAATACATGTGAAATTAATGTACAAAATAAACGTCTTTCCGGTGTTTTTTAGACGTCGCTCTTTTATTTTGACCGGAAGTATTCTTGCTGCTGCCGGTTTAGTGTTTTTGAGCTGATGCTAGATACAAATGTTGAGATTGTTGGCGAACAACAATTAACTTTAGGTTAGTTTTAACGTTAGCTAGCAGCAGGGATGGACGCCGTTGTGCAAATGCAGGCAGCTACAGGCACTCGAGGTCGAGCTGCTGATTTTAATCGGCAGGAGAGAGAGAGCTCGACAAAGCCGTATATATCCCTGTGGCTGTGGTGCGGTCGTAGGCACGAAAATGCAGCTCAAAAGTACCTGTTGTTGTATTAAATTAATTGATTGTAATATCTAGTCCTATAAGCTCAACTAACTTGTCCCTGTGTCCAGTCCTTTCGATTAGCCCCACCCGTTCATTGTAAACAATGATGCATGTAATTATATTAACGTTATACTGTGTGTTGTTGTAGCTATGTTAATACATTCTGAATGGCATTAACGTTAGCTGGGTGGCTACAACGAATTCTCACAAGCTGGCATCGTCAAATATCAACACCAGCCATGATGGGAATACTCTTTACTAAATTGTGGAGGCTTTTAATCGTCAAGGTAAGAGGATTTGAAGGCGTATGCTATAATGGAAGTCTTCCCCTGCAGCTCCACTTTGTTGTAATGTACATATAACTAGGGCTATAGGATAACCACCGGTTAATTCGTGATTTTTTTATTGGTTTGTCATGACAAACCAATTACATAATCCAACATATGTGTAAAAAAAACTAACATATTCCAGTTGACTGGAATATATTTTTTGAACGATTCGTTACGAAGAAATCAACACTTCCATTTGTATAAATTACGTTAACTATCGAGGATAGTAAATTCCTGCCTGCGGACCAATATTATTATATGACAGCCCCGCCCCCATTCACTAACCAACCAATCAATGCTATACACAACATCAACGCAGCGGTTGTGTTGCAGTCGCTTGGGGTAGATTTTGGGCATAGGTACGCAACATCCTCGCAACACCCTCTGCGACATCTGCAACCATGTTGTGTTGCAGTCGTGTCGCAGTCGTGTCGCAGTTGCTCGACTTAACACCGTTGAAAAAATACACGATACGTACCTTTAACTACCATTTCATTATATTGAATTTTTAGGCAAAGTAACTGAAAGTGACGTACAGTGCAGTTACAGGGACACCGTGATGGTTACGTACACTCATACAGCCACCTCAGACATCACATTTCAGGGTTGGATTCGCTACCGATTATAAGTGCAGCATTTTTATAAAATGTACAGCATATTTGATCACATTTCTGTGATCAGGAAGGACTGTTCATCTCTGTGACTCAGAACACATCTAGTACTACCAGCTACAACATGACCGGGGGGCGGGGCAGGGGGGGGGGGGGTAGTATGTATTTGGTATTCTCCTCCAGTCCAGTCCAGAGAAGCGGCGGTCTCAGCCCAGCGTCTTCAGCGGTTTGAGCCGTTTCTCCTGCGTGCTCCAGGCTCCACAGAACTGGTATATATGAGGGGATTATTTTTCTTGCACAGAGCACATACCGCCGCGCGCGCCGGGCCAATTCCGCTGCTTCGGACACTGTTTCAATCTCATTTGTAAAAGGGACACAGCGTGGAGAAAGGGGGCTCTCTAAGTCATCCCTTCTCCCGAGCGAACACGGCCCTCCGTCCTGTGAACCCAGAGACGTCTTCTGGTTTGTAAAAGACGACACGCCTCGCGCTAACGTGGTCACGACGCGCGGCCTGGCCCCCCGGCGCGTTACATCAGCATCCTGACAGCGTTCGATTTATCCCGTTACAGGAGCAAGTTCCTAACGCAGCCGCGGCGACCTGTAAAGTAACTAGCGTTTAATTTCTCGGCAGAGAGGAATCATAGGCTATGTCACATAAATTGAAGTTAATGAATATCCCTGATAAATATTAATGTCTGACCTGTACGAGCTGAGCTCACTCAGGCAGAGCCGTGGGGCCTGAGAGGCTGGTTTTAGTATAAGAAAATGAATACAATTATTATTATTATTTTAAACAACAGATGGATGTTTATTTTGCAGCAATTCTTTGTCGTTGCCGCCATCTTTAGTGTTACAGCCCCTCACACTCCAGTTCTCAGGCTCCATCTTTAGTGTTACAGCCCCTCACACTCCAGTTCTCAGGCTCCATCTTTAGTGTTACAGCCCCTCACACTCCAGTTCTCAGGCTCCATCTTTAGTGTTACAGCCCCTCACACTCCAGTTCTCAGGCTCCATCTTTAGTGTTACAGCCCCTCACACTCCAGTTCTCAGGCTCCATCTTTAGTGTTACAGCCTCACACTCCAGTTCTCAGGCTCCATCTTTAGTGTTACAGCCCCTCACACTCCAGTTCTCAGGCTCCATCTTTAGTGTTACATCCCCTCACACTCCAGTTCTCAGGCTCCATCTTTAGTGTTACAGCCCCTCACACTCCAGTTCTCAGGCTCCATCTTTAGTGTTACATCCCCTCACACTCCAGTTCTCAGGCTCCATCTTTAGTGTTACAGCCTCACACTCCAGTTCTCAGCTCCATCTTTAGTGTTACAGCCCCTCACACTCCAGTTCTCAGGCTGCAGCTGGTTTAAAAGCAAAAGTAAACCGGCTTCTCTGCTGGCTGTGGCTCCAGGGGAGTTGAACAATTCTGGCTCTGCTAGTCTTTTGGCACTTTTTTGGTGGAGACTAGCTCTGCTAGCACACATAGCCTACTGTGTACAGACGGTTTCAAACTGTATTTTAAATTAGAAAGCAAACAAAATAAATGGACAAGAGACAAATAAATCTCAATTTGGTCAGTATTGTCATTTGGACAAGCAAAGCCATTACTTTAAGTTTCAGGCAAAAAAGACAAGTCTGTCCACCGTCTCTGGTTTTAAAGCTGCCCTGTTGCAGGTCACAATAACATTTTTCTTTTCTTTTTTCCCTTTAACTTAATCGATATTTTTATTATTATTATCGATTATTAAAATATATCGCGATAATTATCCTTTTATCGCCCAGCCCTAGTGCTCATCAATCAGCTGGGTGGTGAATAAACATGGCCGACGGTCAGGAGGCTGTGATGCCTCTCAAACAGGCCACCTCTGGGGCAAACATGGCCGCGTGCTCCACTCTTCTTTTGTTTTCTTTGTGGTCTGAGGTGTGGGATGGAATTGAGTGAGAGAGCGGACGGGGTGCTGATGACTCTCTGCCTTAGAGGAGAGAGAGAGAGAGAGAGAGAGAGAGAGAGAGAGAGAGAGAGAGAGAGAGAGAGAGAGAGAGAGAGAGAGAGAGAGAGAGAGAGAGAGAGAGAGAGAGAGAGAGAGAGAGAGAGAGAGAGAGGAGAGAGAGAGAGAAGACAGAGAGAGAAGACGGAGAGAGAGAAAAAGAAAATAGAGGGAAATACCAAGAGGGACTGTTATGGTCCGGAGGCTGTTCGAGCGCATTACGGATTCTACCTTTAACCCTGTCACTACCACACTACCTTAACCTTCTGTAGTGTGGTAGTGGAAGGTTAACCTTCTGTAGTGTGGTAGTGAAAGGTTAACCTTCTGTAGTGTGATAGTGAAAGGTTAACCTTCTGTAGTGTGATAGTGAAAGGGTTAACCTTATCTCATGTGGTAGTGAAGGGTTAACATCCTGTAGTGTGGTAGTGAAAGGTAGTGTGGTCGCGAAAGACATTGGAGGTGGTTGGGGGGGGGGGGGGGGGGTAACTGTAGTGGGGGGTAAACCTGGTAGGGAAAGGTTAACCGTCTGTAGTCTGGTAGTGAAAGGTTAACCTTCTGTAGTGTGGTAGTGAAAGGTTAACCTTCTGTAGTGTGGTAGTGAAAGGGTTAACCTTCTGTAGTGTGGTAGTGAAAGGTTAACCTTCTGTAGTGTGGTAGTGAAAGGTTAACCTTCTGTAGTGTGGTAGTGAAAGGTTAACATTCTGTAGTCTGGTAGTGAAAGGTTAACCTTCTGTAGTGTGGTAGTGAAATGGTTAACCTTCTGTAATGAGGTAGTGAAAAGGTTAACCTTCTGTAGTGTGGCAGTGAAAGGGTTAACCTTCTGTAGTGCGGTAGTGAAAGGTTAACCTTCTGTAGTGTGGTAGTGAAAGGTTAACCTTCTGTAGTGTGGTAGTGAAAAGGTTAACCTTCTGTAGTGTGGTAGTGAAAGGTTAACCTTCTGTAGTGTGGTAGTGAAAGGGTTAACCTCCTGTATTGTGGTAGTGAAAAGGTTACCTTCTGTAGTGTGGTAGTGAAAGGTTAACGTTCTGTAGTGTGTAGTGAAAGGGTTAACCTTCTGTAGTGTGGTAGTGAAAGGTTAACCCTCTGTAGTGTGGCAGTGAAAGGGTTAACACTCTACATCAGTGATGGCTGTCAGAATGTAGACCACTTATTTGAACAAACAAATACCACTTAGCTTTAAACGGGATCAAGTTGAAGATGGATTCACTCCGTATGATCAACATAGACATTATTCCGTGGGATATAATGAGCACTTACCGCTGGCAAGATAACCATGTGTTGCAAGTATAAACAGCTGTTGTCCAAGCGAGTACCCGTCTAGAGACCGTAATCTCATAAACCAGTTATCGGAAAGGCGTAATTGATATGGATAGAAAACGTTAGCTACTACATCACACGCTCACTTCTAATTTGAAGAGGACAGGTTTGCCACGTCTTCCTGATACAGTACTAGACGGAACATCTTCATCACCGCGGCAGTGATACACACAACACAGAGCCATATGGTGGCATCATTATTGTACCGCCCGCCCGACTCCTCAGTGTTAAACGCTTTGGGAAACAGGGAAAGCGTATGCCTTGATGATAAACTTCTTACTGCGTTTTGAGGGAAAAGCTGTCGCTTTTTTTATCACGTGGTTAATTCCTATTCCGGGGCATAACACTCTCCGAGCGTCGTTACGAGATTACGCTTCTGCCTCGGAAGCAATCTGTAAGTAAACGCTGCACAACTACGTCCGGTGATTAACGTCGCTTCACTTCACAAACACTCGGCACCTCGTTCTTCTTCCAGGAGGTTATTATCGTCTTTTTGTGCAGAGATCATACTGTGAAATGTATATATTTATATTTACTGCAAATATACAGTATATCCATATCTGTCTTATACACTGCATTTAATTGTTCTATATACCCACTTATACACCTGCATATAACACATATAACCAAGACACCCCCCACCCCCCGATAAAGCACGCCACCCATGACCGAAGGGAGAACACAAAACAGCCCCCGCGCGCCACTCACACGCGCCATGCACGGCGAGGGGATGCCACCCCTGCTATATAAGTCATGAATACGTAATGGAAATATCCTCATGTGCTGCTACTGTATGTGACTCGTGTGCAAACAGAGGCTGCGGATCAGAGTTGAGATGTAAGTGTGTACTTCAGGGAAACGGTTAGCCATGACTATGGTTTGATTCTGTACCACCGACACATTTTCGGATAGCTTAAAGGTTTTTCCAGACCCAGCTCGTGTCCTGAGACGTTTGGAATTGAGACGTGAAAATCGAGCACATTATCGTCTGTGGATAAAAGTCAAGTCAAGTCAAGAGTTTTATTTGTCACGGCATACACGTATACAGTGAAATGCGGGGGGTCTTGCCCGCAACGATTGTGCAATAGTACAATAATACAATAATAAGAATCCAAGGGATGAGAATGCGACATTTGTGCAATAATACAAGTCGTAAGAGTAAAGACACAGGTATATGTACATGAAGTTTACAAAAAGCATGGTAAGACATGCTAAGGTCCTGTGATAGTGCAATACAGTTAGCTACGGATGAGGCACTGGGTCTTATGTACACTACTATACAATACTATACAATCTACAGTTATATACAGTTATACTATGTGTCCTTATGCTAGCTTGCTATATCCATCTATTTACTATACAAGAACCACTCCTGTTCTTGTTTTTAAAGTGACCTTTCATTGTGTAAAGTGACCATGAGTGTGAGCGTGTGCAGCATATGTGTGTGTGTGTGTTCATGCTAAAGTGACTGCTAGTGTGTGAGCGTATACAGTGTGTGTGTTGTGTGTGTGCTCATGTGTGCTTGTGCGTGGAGAGTTCAGTGTTCAAGGCTCTGATGGCCTGGGGGAAGAAGCTGAGCCGAAGTCTCTCTGTCCTAGTAGCTGGTGTTCGCAGGCGTCTGCCTGACCGCAGCAGCTTGAGCAGGCTGTTGTTGGGGTGGTGAGGGTCTTTCATTATCCTGCAGGCTCTGGATTTGCACCTCTGATATGTGGACCGCCAGGTACTTGAAGCTGCTCACCCTGTCCACGGTAGCCCCGTTTATCCTCAGTGGTGTGTGTGTCCTGCTGTGTTCTCCTAAAAGCTAGAATGACTCTAACAAAAAGGTGTTGCTGTTTCAAAGAAAGACACAACCCTACAGTTCTGTGTTGAATACATAATGAATACACTCAAAATGGGTTTCCAGCTATAGCACATATAGCCCCTAGCTATGAATAAGCATAATTGGTTCATGGTAATTAAAAATAATAGCGCCTATAGCTATGTGTTATGCCTGTGAATTATTCTTTCATACAATAACACAGACACCGCAATGATTTCCAAACGAATTCGTCAGAAGCCATACATTATTCTCTAATATGTCACTTCGGATTTGAAACTTTGTGTAAAATAAGACTCCCGCCTTCAAATCGCCTTCATTATAATTCACTGGTGCTGCGGTGGCCTCGGGCGATATCCAAACCAACGGGACGCGGCACACAGAGAAGACAGAAGCTGATGCTGAGAACATTAATGTGGACGTTATACATGTACTGTACATAGACTAGAGATGCTATAAACTCCCAAGATGCAACACTGAACGGCACAGGAAGTCCTTCATTCCGACTACAGTATATAATGCAACGCCTCACTGAGTACGGAGTGACAGCACAACTCTTGCATATCTTCCAGGTAAAATGTGTTACTGTACATTCTAATGTATATCACTGTATATCTTTGGCAGTATATTTTAGAATGTATATATCCTTGACTGTATTTTTTATTCTTATTCTCGATTTTGACAACCTAAATGTTAATTGTGAGCAATCTGTGTAGTGTTGAGTTCTCTCGGGATCAATAAAGCACGTCTATTCCTATCTATTCTATTCTATATTAATCTATACTACGGTAAATTATACAAGTCTACAAAACAGTGAATCTATAATCACCATCCCAGTAATCCATGTTGCGTTTGGCTACTGTATACTGAATCACCTCCTGTATGGACGGAAAACATTGGGAAATGTCAAACGTATTTTATCTTGGTCTCTTAGGACATATACTCCTCTGCTTAAAGCCCGTATGGAAACAGATGATTTTATTTTATTGTTTAGCCCCAGTATTGCATCATAATGAAACAAGTCGGACAGGACAATGCATTATTTATCAAGACCCAAAGCTTATGAAATTGTGATGTCGAATTCCTTTGGATCAGCGAGGCAGGTGTAGAAAACATAGCCGGTCTCAGGGGTGGAAACACAGAGTGGGTCAGACCCCCCCCCCCGCCCCCCCCCCCCCCCCCCGCATATTGAAATAATTCATCAGCTTACTGTATAGTTCGCACACAAACAGCGAGCTATCTGTGTACTGCATATATATACATCTATTAGCGTGACGTTGGACTTGGCGTAACGATTATATATATATACGCATTGGATGTCGTATAAATCTTCCGTTTGAGATGCTTTGTTATCGGGGGTTTGCTTATAGGGCAGTAGCTGTAAACCAGAGCGATTCTTTATTCTATGTATTTGTTTATATTTAAATACAAGTGCTTTTTCAAAAGAGGAACGCAGGGCGACGCGCTCCCCTACAATATTAAAGCTTGATTGATTGATTGATTGATTGATTGATTGATTGATTGATTGATTGATTGATTGAAAATGTTATTAACAGATTGCAGAATGGGTACAATACAGTACAGCTCAATACACACAATTGTTAAGGGATGCAGACCAGAGAAAGACGTTTGTCTTGTTTACATCAGGGTCCCCCATTTTCAATTCATAGTGACATTTATGACATACAGATAATACAGTACTGTTACATTTATAATAATAATAATAATAATAATAATTCATTTAATTTATATAGCGTTCTCAATAACCCGAAGTCGCTGACAATAGTCGGGAGCAAAGTAAAAACAAAGAAACAAAAGCAAAGAGACAAAAACAAAGAAACAGCAAAGAAACAAAAACAAAAGGAACATGAGACCATGGGGGAACAGGGAAGACAGCATGATAGCACAAAAAGACAGGAGACAGACATCAGTCAGGTTGGAGGGGGGGGGGGGGGTTATGGGGGGGGGGGTTAAAGGCTATAGGGAGAACAGGTCGGTTTTGAGGCGAGCTTTGAAGGTGAGAGTGTGGGGAGTCTCTGATGGACTGAGGGAGGGAGTTCCAGAGTCGGGGTGCGGTGTGAGAGAAGGCCCGATCACCAACGTTTTTGAGTTTGGATGTCGGGACAGTGAGGGGGGCAGTGGAGGAGGACCGGAGGGAACGGGTGGGGCGGTAGGGGGGGAGAGGGGCAGGGGGGGGGGGGGGGGGGGGGGGGGCGGAGGGCTTTGAAGGTGAGGAGGAGTAGTGTTTTAAAGTTTATGCAGTGTTTGATCGGGAGCCAGTGGAGAGAGTGACATACAAGATATACAAATATACAGTACTGTTTACCAGAGATCCTAACAGAAACTGGGTGTTTCAGTATTCTCTTATTGTGAAGAAATGTTGTAATCTGTCTCGTGTGAAGAAGGTACGTGTCCAGTATGACATGAGTCGTTCACTGTGGATCACAGGCAGGGTGTTAATAACTACTGTATGTGTCCTGAGCTCCAGGTGTTGTTGACGTGTTATTATTAACCCTGTCGAGGCCTTTCCTTAACCCTTTCACTGCCACACTACCAAACGGTTAACCCTTTCACTGACACATGACAGCAGGTGAACCCTTTCACTACCACACTTACTACAGAAGGTTAACCCTTCTTACTATTACCGTCTGTAGTGTGATAGTAAAGGGTTCAACTTATGTAGTGTGGTAGTGAAAGGGTCAACAGCAGAGGTTGTGTGTAGCTGTACATTATTTGGGTAGATAAGATAAGATATGATATGATAATATAAGATATTCCTTCTTGATCCCCTTGGGGAAATTCGGGCATCATAGCAGCGTGGCGGGGGGGGGGGGGGGGGGGGGGGAGGTACAGGTATGGGCAGGGTAATAGTAGAAAGATAAGATAAGATATTCCTTTATTTTATTTAGCCTTTATTTAACCAGGTTTGTCCCAATTGAGATCCAGGATCTCTTCTACAAGGGAGATCAAGATAGCAGCAACACAACGTTTCAACATACACACATACAGTACACACTACAGATAAAGCAACGTTACAAATGGTCAGATACACATCAGCACACAGAGCACGTGGTTACAGTAGGCTTCACCATCAGCCTTAGATACAGTCAGGGTGACCCAGCTTTGGATCTTCAGATCGGACTGGAGTCTGTTCCATGCAGTAGTGCTGGAAAACCTAAAAGCTTTCGTTCCCATTTTCTGTTTGGACATTGGGGGAAATTCGGGTGTCATAGCAGCATGGGGGAGGGAGGTACAGGTATGAGCAGGGTAATAGTAGAAAGACATACATAATAGGCAATAGAATTAGATCTGAATTATACAAATATGAGAAAAAATAAACAGTGCAAACAAACAATACATGTCTTAAAGGGGAACTATCTTATAAATGGCCTTTTTCAGTGTTTAGCATTGTTTCATAGCTATGTGGACTTATATTAATATGATCTATGTCTCTAATTCTCATATTGGCGCTTTCTTCCAATTATCCTCTCACAATATTCACCCTCACTGAACTGAGTCATCTGAAAATGTGATGATCTGTGATGTCAGAGAGACTCAGCTGCATGATAATGTGGCTGGGTAGGTTCAGGCGCTGCAGTGGTTTAGGTGCCCAGCCTCAAAACGGCTTAAGATCTTGAGGTAGAAAAATGCTGTTTTGAGTACTTCATTAGAAATACAAAACAATGAATTAAAAAATAAATTACAGATGTGTTCCATAGACTCACAGGAATTGTGTAAAAGTGCCCAAATAGTGAAAGAAATAGTAAAATAGTTCCCCTTTAACATCACTCCTGTTCTCCACTAACTCCACTGGCTGCCTGTTAAGTCACGCACTCACTACAAAGTAGTACTACTCACCACAAGGCCCTCCATCACCGAGACTTACTTGACTTAAGCCTTTGCACTCCCTGACGATTTCTTTCCACGTTGCACGGTTTTTGGCCTCCCGGACGCGTGTAGTCTTTTACCAACGAACTTGCATTTTTCCGCGATCTGATTGGCCACTGACGTTTCTGGTCATGTGACATATGCGCCAATCGCGTGACGCCTGTTTCTGCCCTATTTCCGCGTCTAACAGCCTGCAACTACCCAACGCCCCTAGTTCTCTCACCGGTTAAACTTATAGGCGACTCTTTCGCAGTTGGTTACGGTTAGAGTTTGGAATCAGGGCTGGCGTTCTATCGCCAGACAAACTCTAACCATAACCAACTTCGAAAGAGTCGCCTAAGCTTAACCAGTGATAGAAACAGGCATCACGATTGGCGCAGATGTCACATGACCAGAAACGTCAGTGGCCAATCACATCGGGGAAAAAATGCAAGTTTTTTGGTAAAAAAATAGACGCCTCCCGGACGATGTTCATTTCCCCTTCACATGAACGGCGCCAGGCCAGAGGCGTCTCCTCTCTCCGGGTGGGTTCCATGATCGTAGGGCTTGCCGGGTGATGTTTGTGTCTTCCTTTCTCAGGGTATGGCCTAAGTATCCACATCCACTTCTCTTTCTCCATAGCCCTCCTTATCTCACAGAACTTCTCCAGTTCTACACTCCCTCTCGTTCACTCAGATCCTCCACTTCCTTTCAACGTGTCACTCCCCCTTCCTACGTTTATTATAACTGCTCCCGTGTGTAACTCTGTAATATTGTGTTTTTATACTGTGTGTAATTGTATTTGTTTTTAACCCTGTACGGGGACCTTGGGTGCTCAGAAAGGCGCCTTTAAATAAAATGCATTATATTATTATTATTATTATAATTATTAACCATCTCCAGGCGCACGGCTCTGTGTTTTAAAAGGCAAAACACGCATCAAGGGCATTCCGTGTCGCTGACGCCGCCGCCACGCGGGACAGTAGGACGTGATTAAACTAATAAGTCATCAGTGATAATGTGTCATATTTACAGCGCTGTGATCATCACACACGGCAGGGCTTGTTTTCCGTGGCGGCGAGCTCCTCCTCCGCGGGAGCCATATGAAATCCGTTAAATTTTTTTCCAAATTCTGTTTTTTCCGTTTTAATATTTCAGAATCTGTATTTTGCTTTGTACGCTCATTTTACCATCAGAAATAGTGTTTAATAAGTGGGAATGAATAAATGTCCACAATTTAATAAGATATAACAGTCCATTTAATAGGGCTGTCTTAAATACTTCGAAGCTTCGAAGCTTCGTTCGATGGGCATGGGATTCGAATATGAAAATAAAATTCGATTATTAAAAAAAATTATAAAAAAATATATATATATATATTTTTGCAAAATCAACTCTGCCTCTCTTTGTTAACTACAACAAGAAGCAATGCTGTTTGTTATTTAAGATGAGGTCGGACTCGGCACTGGCAGATTTGTGTTCATTGTGCTGTTTTATAAAAGCCTCAAATGACGGCTTACAATATTTCATGAAAGCAAAGTGTTTTGTTTGTCTAAGATTTAAAAAGGTTTAAACTTTACAGCACTGACAAAGTTGAACAAAGTGCTGTACAAGTCCCACAACATAACATTTTTATAGTTGATTCCATTTTTATTGCTCAATTCCGCGATTCCGTCCGCGATTCCGTGATCGCGGATTCCATATGGCTCTATCCTCGGCGCTTCTAACCATCACGGCCGACTATCTATACAAATAAAGTTTACTTACTATCTCACACGACGGCTCTTCCATCTTCCTCTCTCGCCGCGTCACGTATTATAGCGTGTGGTGGCCTTCGCGGAGATGTCGGGAGAATCAGCCTCCCGCTATTATCAAGGCCTGCCTCTGTAACGGGCTCTAATCAACAGAGCCCCACACCTCTCTGAAGCAGGAGTTCTGTCTCGAGCCAAGGCCGTACGATGAATGGGGCTCGCTCTCTGGCTTCTCTCTCCTCTCCTCTACTCATGGCCGGCACAGAGAGACTCAGAAGGAGCTTCTATCCCCAGGCCATCGGGATGCTCAACGAACAATAACACTATGTAACAACCATCCAATGCACTCACAGCACACACATCCACACGCACACACTCACTTTAAACAAACAACTCACTGCAGCACCCACTTTACCCACTTTAGAACACCTAAACACACTTTATATTTATTGGTAAATAATTTGCACTACAACCCATACCTCATTACACCTTACTGTAAATTGTACCTAAATTGTACCTCATCCCATTTCTGCTTTGCACTGTATAGTATATTGTATATTAGTATTGCATAGTATATTGTATGGTAACTCAGTTACTTCTACTCTGCACTGAACATTGTACATATGTACATACTGAATACTTGTGTCCACGTACGTGACTTCTATTTTATACTTGCTATTAGGGCTGCAACGATTAGTCGACATAATCGACAACGTCGATTATAAAAAATCGTCGACGAGGAATTGTTGCGTCGATTAGTCATTAAAAAAAATAAAAAAAAAATTATTATAATTTTTTATTTTTTTTTGCACTACCTATCTTTGTGAAAGTGGCTTCTCAGCTCTGGTCCAGCTGAAGACTTCTTAGCTTAACATAACAGACCGACAGTAAGTTTGGGGGAACTAATGGGATAACTGGGGATGTTGTTTGGTCCTGACAAGAGTCTCAGAGCAACTCTGAGGTCATGCTCAATGTCCAATCTGTTCCTCTGCTCTGTCTTCAGCTGGACCAGAGCTGAGAAGCCACTTTCACAAAGATAGGTAGTGCAAAAATATATAGTATATATATATTTTTTTTTTATTTATTATTATTTTTTTATATAATTGTTTTTCGATTAATCGACGACGACACAGATCCACCGGTGAGCCCCTGGCAGCCGGGCAGTTTAAACCCCAGCGTTTATCCCCCCTTGTTCTCTCCGGTGGTGGTTCAGCCCTCGACTCCTGTCACCCGACTCTAGGTGGCTGTTGTGACTCCAGTCGATAGGGAGACGAGGGGGGGGGGGGGGGGGGAGATGGACCAGATCCCTGAGTGGGCAGAATGCCACCTCCCTCCTCTTCCCCGTCCTCTACCCGCTCGCCCGCTCGCTCCCCGGCACACGGCAGAATATCTGCCCACGCCTGATAAGACGGCTCCAAGGACGACGCACCTCGGTAGTGTGGTGCGGTGCCAGCGAGCGGGCGGCGCTGGTGGCGGGCGGCGGTCTGGAATTAAACTTTTTAATTAGCGCCACCGTACCCTCAGTGTCCCCCGTCAGAGACCGGACTATAACGGCTGGCCGGGGGTCTCTGTGTGTAAAGTCGTCGCTGCCGCCGCCGTGCCGAACCCGTTTCCACTTGATTAAACTCTGGAGCGCCGCGGGCCGCGGAGCTGCTCTGGGAGTCCTCCAGCGTCCGCCGCCACGGCAATTATATTTATATTCCTGTGCTGTTCTGTTTTGGGAGCATCTTTTCGAGATACAATTAGGCGACTTCGACTTAAAGGGAACGTGAGGAACAAATTGTAAAGCGCTGTGTGGATAAAAGAGATAGCATTTTTTTTTGCATCCCTCCTAGATACAACACATACAGCAAAAAACGTCATTTAATAACCCTTTCACTGCCACACGGCAGAAGGTTAGCCCTTTACTATCACGCGACCGACGGCGATGCTCCATCGTTAGCATCATTAGCTCCGCAAATGCAAATGCAATATACAAATACAATAAAATTAGCATAGAATAAGAATAAAATAAGATAAGTCGTTCAGACTGATTGCTTGGGGGGAAAAGCTGTTCTGCGGTAGCGCTTTCCAAACCCGCTGGAACAGTCCATGGTTGGGGTGGCATGGTGGCAGGGTGGCAGGGCCTCTGGCGTGGCATGGTGGCAGGGTGGCAGGGCCTCTGGGGTGGCATGGTGGCAGGGTGGCAGGGCCTCCTGGGTGGCAGGGTGGCACGGCCTCTGGGGTGGCATGGTGGCAGGGTGGCAGGGCCTCCTGGGTGGCAGGGCTGGTGCGGTGAGGTGGGGCTCTCCTAGTGTCTCTCCTGGGCCTCCTGGACACAGAGGCACAATACGAAGACGCTACAAACACAGACCTCTATTGTAGAAAGGTGGCGGAACGTTCCGGAGCAGATGGTACCAGCTGTCTAGACAGAGGCTGCCCTCCCTGTGAGCACGGCGGATCTAACCTGCACGCCGTGATTACCCACGAGCGCCAGGTGGGGCACAGCCAGGTCTAATTAGCTTGACCCGGGACAGGTGCGGCTGTTTACACATCACATACACACGCTGACAAACAAACGCTGGTCTCTATTAGAAGCCGGATCTGAGTTAATCGTTTTTTTCTTTGCAATTACCACGGGGTGCGGTTTTCTTTTTTTTTGTATCAACATTTGCGATCCAGCTTGAAGGGCGAGAGACCACACACTGACACTGCTCTCGGTGTCCCTCGCTCTCTCTCTCTCTCTCAACACCTTCACGATACAAAACAAATCCATCTACCGCCGTGATGCACACAGTGATCGTCCGTGACTGAACTCAGCGTGACGTCGACAACTGTGATGTAACTCACCGTCAGTAGAGACACAAACGTTCTGAGTGAAACTTTCTGACGCTCCTCCCCACTGCTCTCTCTCTCTCTCTCTCTCTCTCTCTCTCTCTCTCTCTCTCTCTCTCTCTCTCTCTCTCGCTCTCTCTCCTCTATCTCTCTCGCTCTCTCTCCTTCTCTCTCTCTCTCTCTCTCTCTCTCTCTCTCTCTCTCTCTCTCTCTCTCTCTCTCT
>NC_140178.1:3086577-3124074 GCF_963971535.1 Notolepis coatsorum
TCTCATGTGGGTTATTTTCATCTTGTTCCCTCAGAAAGTTATGGTTTTCCCTTATTGTCATCATTAATGTGTCCAGTAAGACCGGCCGTCTCTCTCTCTCTAAAGTAGAGAAAGACAAACTTCCTAAAGACCTATTCCTCTTTTTGTTGCTCATCTGTTGCTACAGTTACTATTTCTTTTGGATTATCAATTATGTATTTATAGATTTTTAACTGCCTTTAACTTTTAATTAAATTTGTAATTCTTAAAAAAACTTACCCTCCTATCCTCCTTTATATGACCTTCCCAACCAGAGGCGATGAAAATCAATCACAACTTACTCCTGGTTTGATCATCGCTGCCTCTGTATAAGATGAACACAACTTCAAACGTTGTAATCGCTTGTTTTATGAGAAACTTATGGTTTCCTTTCTTTTATCTGTAGTTGATCTGTTATTAATCTGTACTACTGTTGTACTACTGTCCATGAAGTGGTACAAAATTAAAGCAATACAAATACAAAAAACTATTTGCAGCATGTGATTTTTTTTATGGCAATCATTTACAATTCAATAACCACATGGTAGTAATCACAATGTATAGTCATTTCTCCGCGTTTTTTCATCAGATTGCAACTAGATGTTCACAGAAAGGTAGAGAAACTAACTGCCTTCCCATTTATGGCAATAACGTTCAGGTTCGTTCCACCCGTGAGATATGATCCCGAAATGATCCCGAAATAAAAAAGAATGATCCCGAAATGATCCAGAAATAAAAAATAATTATCTCTTTATTAAAGAAGTCAGACGATTGACACGGACTGGCGTGAGCTGGGAAGTCTAGTTTTTTTTATTTATTCGAAAGCCCATCGAAAGCCCTGGGTCTCTTCTCTCAAAAGACTACACTCACGTTAGGTTGCGCCAAATCCTCGTGTCAATCCTCGCCTTTTTCCGACTCGACGCCCTGAGATTTCTATAACTCATATTTCACTAATAACACTTAAAACCATCGGTAAACAAACGTAGTGCTGAAAATATACACCTTGACTGCTGTTCTGACAGGGTTAGGGTCTTTACTCTTGGCTACATTTGGAGGGGAAAAAAAACGCAACATTAATTCATACATTCTGTAGAGAATTAGAGATGGATTTATGGGCGTGATGTCATTCTCGTACCGGTACCGGACCGCTCGGGCTTAAGGGGTTGTAGACCTTTTATTATTTGTACGTCAGCTCTTCGACTGCCAGAGTGGAGTGGACTCAACCTCGATGACTCGGACTCGGACTAGGGTAATGTGGACTCGACTCGGACTCGAACACTGGACTTGACTCGGACTGGATCATTAGTGACTCGACTGCAACACTGACAGTATCTAGGTCGACCTTGTAGAAGCATGCGCTCTCACTCTGCCTGAAACCGAGACTTCTGATCTCCTCAAATCAAACATGACCGTATGCCGCTTGCAGGATTCTGAAGAGTCTCTAAGGGAATCCTTACAATCCTCCTTCGGCTATCCAGTCCCTTTGAAATCTCTTCCATTTATTGTATAAATAAGTACCTTTATCAGGGTTTGAAGTATCCTTTGTTATTCATAGTGCTCCACTGGCTTGGCATAACGGCAAGAAACATGGTAATCTTCATAAAGTAATAATATCAGTACTGTGTATGTGTTCACCTCTGTCTTTTAATCCTGACATGCCAATACGCCTGAGTAAGATAGGCTTGCATAATTGGAGCAACAAAGGCATGTGTAATTTGGGCTGATTATGTAGGAACATGGACATGAAATCTTTCTCGGAGGTGAAGGAATAACAAGGTCCTTCCTCTACTAATTTCCTCCAGTTCTGCTGTGTTTGATTCAGAGAGATCTTTTTTTGTGTAGATATTGTTGAAAAGTGCATTCTTAGCACTCGATTCATCATTAAAATGACTCTGAAGATCTATAAGATCAAGGGCGGCTAGGTGGCGCAGTGGGCAAGGTGCTCGCAACCAACGCAGGCGATGCTGGGTTCGAGCCCAGCTCTCGGCGTTGCTACCGGCTTGGCTGGTCGTTCGTACTAATACAATTGGCGGTGTTAGGGGTTGGGAAGCTGATGGGTGGGGATCGGACGTTGTGGACAGCGACTCCTACAGGTCGGTTGGTGCGCTTGCGCAGTAGAATCAGGAAGTATCCGGGGCGGCGTGTCCCTCCCACGCAGACCCTCGCCGCTGAGAGATCGCGCTGTGCAGGTGAAAAGATGCGACGGCTGCTTCCTCGAGTACCGGAGGGGACACGTGATGCAATGCTTAGTCCACATTGCAGCCGACCAGTGGGAGGCATGGATTAACAGCGTTCGAGACAGGGGAGGGTAGAATTGGACGATATGAAATTGGGGACGGGAGAAAAATAGAAAAATGGGGAGAAAAAGTAGATAAAAAAAAAAATCTATAAGATCTATAACACAATGGCTCAGGAGGTAGAACGGTCGTCTGGTAATCGGAAGGTTCCCGGTTAAATTCCCGCTCCTCCCGGGCAGCATGTCAAAGTCCTTTGAGCAAGACACTTAACCCCTAACTGCTCCCGATGAGCAGGTCGGCACCTCGCACGGTCGCCTCCGCCGTCGGTGAGTGAATGTGTGAGTGAACGGGTAAAAATGTGAGGAACAAAATTGTAAAGTGCTTTGGATAAAAGCTGCTGTATATAAATGCACCATTTACCTTTAATAGGATCCTCAGTAGTAGAGTCTGTCTCCATCCAACCTCTGAAAACGATGCGGGGAAACGATCTGAACCCAGTCAAGGACCAGGAACCATCGACGCTGATCTTCCCCCAGAGTTCAGGAACATAATTATTACAAGTACATTTTCAAAATATTTTTAACTCTGGTTCGTCTTAATAACACGCCCCGGGAGTATATTATTCCCTTTAACGTAATGACTGTAAGACGATCCTAGGGACAGATACCCTCACATATCTTGGTTCTGCTCGATCATTTCCTGCTCTAATTGTACCGATTTTGGAAACCCTCTCTTCTGTGTCTTTCATGGGACGACTCAAATGGCTCACCCTGCCTACTTGTAGACACTTCCTATCAAATCCACGTGTCGGTTCTTCTATGCTAATTGTATCTCACTGCCTCCCATACGCTGTAGTTTTAAGAGCGCTGCTCTGTTATATTTTTATTGAACTATTTTATCACACTTTTTTACTTGTCACTGATGCACTGCTCTGTCGTATGTTAAATACCCTGTTGTATGTCCGTTCTATTTAATAATTTTTAGCTTATTTTTAAACTGAATCAAACCGCAATTTTTTTATACTCTGTTTATTCTATTTTTATTATTTGTATTACCGAATGAAACTGTAAACAGAGAGGCCTATTGGGGGATGCTAGATCCTAATGTGAAACACTGTGATTTACCTCACCTTGCTACCTCTCTATCTGAGTCCTGAAGTAGGAACAGCATCAGTGTTTCCATAAAATTAATGTTCAGGACTCATATTTACATTTAATAACTTTATTTGTATAGCACTTTTCATACAGAAGTTGCAGTTCATAGGCGCGGCTGGGTAGCGCAGCGGACTAAGCGCCTGCCTACCACCGCAGAGACTCTGGGATCGAATCCAGCTGTCAGCAGTGCCTCCGGCTTGGTCGGTCGTCCCTACTGACACAGTTGGCAGTGTTAGCGGGTGGGAAGCCGGTGGGGTGTGTGTCCTGGTCGTTGCAAACAGCGACTCCTACTGGTCGGTCGGGGCGCCTGCTCAGCGAGGAAGGGATCTGGGGGAGGTAGTGTGATCCTCCCACGCGTTACACTCCCCCAGTGAGAGTCCTCGCTGTCAGGTGAAAAGAAGCGGCTGGCTGACTCCACATGTATCGGAGGAAGACATGCGGTAGTCTTCTCCCTCCCCAGGCCGACAGTAGGGGGCAAAAGTGCGCAACGACCAGGACGGGAATTGGCATGACGACTAAATTGGGATGGGAGGAAAAATACAGAAAAAGGGGGAGAAAAAAGTAGATAAAAAGAAAAGAAGTTGCAGTTCAAAGTGCTTCACAACAGTGAAAAATACAGGCATAAGCGAGCATAAAAAAGATGATTGTTGAAATCACGTCTGAGTTGCCCTCTGAGAGGCGTCGGCACGACTTACAGGATAAGTGTGATGGCTTTTAGTGTGGCGCCCATTTCTGTCTTTTATGGAAGAGATTGGATGATTCACGTGTCGACATGTTATCTGACACCCATTGTAATGTACCTTTGACTTAACTTTGAGGCTCACACATGTGTGATCGCTCTAAAAAAAAACATTCAAGAACTTTAACGCTAACTGATAAGATAAGATCTTAGAGTCTGTGCAGGGTTTAGTGATAGTCTGTGCGGCTGTGCCAAATGGACTATTCCAGAACAGAGCAGGAGGAATTGGAACTAGAAGTCTTCAAAAAGGTACTAAATGGAACTCCACATTAGAACACACACTGTACTCACGACCCCTCACGTTCAGCTCACAGTGGACGGCCGTGATGCGGCAAAGCTTCTTTTTCATGTGCTGCTCGCGTTCAGACGTCGGTCACGTTTGCAGATCGCATCAAAGGAAAGACCTGCGGTTGAAGTGGGTGAACGGCCCAGACTGCGGGGGAGGGGGGAGGAGGCTCGATACCAGCTGCAGTAAACTACACTGTAGAGTGCATGGTGTGGAGTGTGGAGGCTGGGGGCTTCTGTGATGCAGAGGAGGGCTTCTCGCTGTTGTTGTTGTTGTTGTTGTTGTTGTTGTTGTTGTTGTTGTTGTTGTTGTTGTTGTTGTTGTTGTTGTTGTTGCTGTGACAACAGATACAGCCTACAAGTCTTGTAGCCGCAGGTTTTCTATGATTTAAGAACCGTGAAACATTGTAGGCTGTAGACAGACTGCAGTTCACTATACTACCTACTATATTACCACCTACCACTATACTACTATATACTACTGGTTTACCACATACCACTATACTACCTGTATACTACTGATATACTACTGGTATACTACCTGGTAAACTACCTGTGTACTACATGTATACTACTATATATACATGTACCTGGCATACCGTGCGGCAAAGGGAACCGCTCCCGCCTACCTCCGGTCAATGGTCTCTAACTACACACCCTCAAGACCCCTACGCTCTGCATCTTCTAACTACACACCCTCAAGACCCCTACGCTCTGCATCTTCTAACTACACACCCTCAAGACCCCTACGCTCTGCATCTTCTAACTACACACCCTCAAGACCCCTGCGCTCTGCATCTTCTAACTACACACCCTCAAGACCCCTACGCTCTACATCTTCTAACTACACACCCTCAAGACCACTACGCTCTACATCTTCTAACTACACACCCTCAAGACCCCTACGCTCTACATCTTCTAACTACACACCCTCAAGACCCCTACGCTCTGCATCTTCTAACTACACACCCTCAAGACCCCTACGCTCTGCATCTTCTAACTACACACCCTCAAGACCCCTACGCTCTGCATCTTCTAACTACACACCCTCAAGACCCCTCTGCTCTACATATTCTGACTACACAACCTCAAGACCCCTACACTCTGCATCTTCTAACTACACACCATCAAGACCCCTACGCTCTGCATCTTCTAACTACACACCCTCAAGACCCCTATGCTCTGCATCTTCTAACTACACACCCTCAAGACCCCTACGCTCTGCATCTTCTAACTACACACCCTCAAGACCACTACACTCTACATCTTCCAACTACACACCCTCAAGACCCCTACGCTCTACATCTTCTAACTACACACCCTCAAGACCCCTACGCTCTGCATCTTCTAACTACACACCCTCAAGACCCCTACTCTCTGCATCTTCTAACTACACACCCTCAAGACCCCTACGCTCGGCATCTTCTAACTACACACCCTCAAGACCCCTACGCTCTGCATCTTCTAACTACACACCCTCAAGACCCCTACGCTCTGCATCTTCTAACTACACCCCCTCAAGACCCCTACGCTCTGCATCTTCTGGCCGCCTCAGACCCAAAGAGAAGTCGCCTATTCCCAGTCCTTGCCCCACAATGGTGGAATGAACTACCCACCCCAGTTAGGACAGCCGGAACCAGTCCAATCTTTCGCTGTCGACTAAAGACGCACTTCTTCAACCATTATCTGAAATGAAAAAAATTATAATAATAAATACATATATATCTAACCCTAACTAACCTTACTGTCATGCACTTGTCCTAATAAACTAACCTACACTGTAACACGCAACAGTTTGATGAACATTGTTACTCAGCTGATAGAGTTGTGCCCTACCTGATGACTTTTCGTACAGAACTTGTAAGTCGCTTTGGATAAAAGCGTCAGCTAAATGACAAAATGTAAATGTAGATATACTACTTTTATAGTACTGGTATACTACATGTATACTATCTATATCCACCTTTGCTGAGCAAGAATTGAGTGCGAAAATAATTAAAGGTCTGTCCCAAATAAAAAGCCCCTTTGAGTTCAGTGAGCAAATAAAAGCCTGGGCTATTAAATAATCAAGTTGTGCGGTAATTACAAAAACCAAAACAAGTGAAATAGCAATGTGCATAAATAAAATGGTTGTTTTAATTAGGTGGCGGTGGCGTGAAGTTTATTCAATCCCCGGCCTCCTAAGTGCCGTTAAGATGTGGTTAAATAATGCATCGGGTGCGAAGTGAAAGGTGGGTATCTCTCCGCTCATTGCTGGGAGAACAAGTCAGCTTCTCTGCAGCACAAGAGGAGTTCGGTTTGGATTCCTACAGACATTAGAGTTGTGTTTGGAGCTACACGGTGGGTCAAATCTCATGTGGGTTATTCTCATCTTGTTTCCTTTTTATCATGAATGTGTCCAGTAAGACCGGATGTCTCTCTCACGAAAGTAGAGAAAAACAAACTTCCTAAAGACCTATTCCTCTGTAAATTGCTCATCTCTTGTCTGAGAATGCAACAGTTACTGTAACTGAGGGGTACAATTCCCAGACTGTATTAATCAAGTATTGATATCATTAAATCACTACCATCTTGTACATTACTGGCCAATACCGTACAAAGGTATATTAGATGACAACACTTCCACAATAACAGGTTTCCACTCAAATACTCCTTTAGAATATTTATTACATCAAAATAGTATTACATTATATACTTTGTTCACTTTAGATGCGCTTATAAGGCAAAGAATGTGCAGGCAAATCAATAATGAATATTAAGTAATTCGATCTAGGGATATTCTGGGAAGGGGGGGTGTACTACCGGTTGTAAGCCAGCAGGGGGGGGCAATGCTCTATGAAAGTCAATGGTCCACGGAGCTTCAGCAAAGCACCTGGAGACGGTGTTTTACTCCCTGAGTCAGCGGGGAAAAGCAGCCTGGTCCCAGGATGCGCGCCGCGTAGGTGAAAGCCGTGGAGCCTCTGGTACGACAGAGACGGGCTAGAGTGATGGTCTCACGGGCAGGTGTAGATCCCACAGTAGCAGTGGGGTAGGCGGTTCTCTGCTCCAGCAGCTTGGTCAAAGCAATGAAGAATAATAATCCTTGCCGGAAAGTGGCACTGCTGGCGGGGTGTAAATCCTCAGTGGTGCGCGGTGTAGGTATCCTCCGGTGCGTGGTAGTGCACGGTTGAACTTGACGTTACTATCCTTATTAACACGCGGAATAAGTGCTCTATGTAGACGCACAATTACCCACTTCACGTGGTCTTTGACTCGTAATGAAGGTTTACTAATAAATAGAGAACGATACGTTAAACGAACGTATTAGGATAACACGAGACTCTATCTTGGGGCAATGCGAGCCCTGCTCTGCCCACGTTGCGTAGTGGGTGAGACGTTGCTTGGATAACTGGAACTGAACGAGACAAGGGACTAAGAGACTAAGAGGAAGTTCTACTTTACTTGCGCCATATATATATGCGCTGTGAATAAATAGTACCATTCGTATTTCGCCAGCCGTATTCATGGGCAGAAGCTGGGCATGTACAGACATATCTCGTCGGTACCTTTGAAGTCAGCTCTAGGGGGTAAGGCACTGGCGCCAGGGGATCGCTTCCAATAGGAGAGCGAATATTATGGTCTGTCCTGTAGACTAAAGGGATATTCCGTATATATGTACAAAGAATATACAAGGGATATCAAACGATATACAAATATTATACATGGGATCTCAGGCAATAAATATATATATTCGGTTTAATCTGACCCTTTGTAACAGCCGCCCCCTAATTAGTCCCACCTAATTAGCTAAGCAGGGACAGATTAAACGCACTGTCCACTACTCAATGTCTGTGAGGGGTCGGGCAGTTCACAAAGTCAGGGGTCATGGTCGTCATTAGGCGAGTCGGGGAGCCTTGGCGACTCTATCAGCCTCGCCACGGGTCGGTTGTATATCCGCCCTTGGCCGAGCACTTCTGCCACTCTGACCTTTCCGTCGGCACCAGTGGTCACTTTGCTTACGCGGCCGGCCGGCCACGCAGCTCGGGGTGGTGACTGGTCTATGGTCATGACGACTGGACGGGATGAAGGGGGGCTTAGGAGGAAGCGGGCCTGAGACTGCTTTGATCTGTGCTTGGCTGTGCTTTCTCCTCCTCCGTCTGTTTCTCTTGTTCGCTCTGTACCCCGTGTGAGGAGGGGCCGGTCCCGGCCGCCCCATCAAGGAGTCGCTTGGGGTGCTGGGTTCGAGGTCAGCTACGTCTGAAGCGCAGCTGAGGGGGGTGGAGTTCCGAACTCCCTCTGGTACCCACGGTTCTCTCACGGGCCTCTCGCTTAATGTCAATAGCCTCTGCTGTACGGGGGAGAGGCCGGTGTCTTCTTCTGTCGCTCTGGAGTGGAGGCAGCTAGTGGCTGCTGTTCGGTTGAGAGATTTAGCGAGGGGGCCTTGTAGTGTCCACCCTAGGCGGGTCTCGACTGCTGCAGGACAGCCTCGGGTTCCGGTATGGACCCGGTCTATCGGGACGATGAGGTCTGCATGGTCGGAGCCTATCAGCAGGGTCGGGGTGGCGCCGTCTATGAGCGGGATAGGTAGTTGACGCAGGTGCACGTATTTATCCATCAGCTGTGGGATGGGGTAGGTGTACTGTGATAGTCCTATTTCTTGGCTGGTGAAAGCATTTGTAATCCTATACCGTCGCTCTGGCTGCCCGCTTGCTGCGATAGTGAAGGAGACATTCTCGCCCTTTATCGTCTTTAAATCTCTTCTTATTGTCCGAATCGTCATTTGGTTCTCGCTCCCCCGCAGTCCCAGCTGGGCCGCAGCGGACGCGAGCAGAAGGGTCTTCTCTGACCCGTCGTCAAGGACGGCGTAAGTGTCCATGACTTTGTCCTCGTGGCTCAGGAGCACTCTGACCACTTTGAGGAGCACACGGGGGGTCCCGCTGTGCTGGTCAATGTGGAGCACTCCTGTGGGTGGTGACGTAGACTCTATATGGTGCGAGTCGCACCTTGACTCCCAGTGTCTGCCGTAGCAGTCGGGACACCAGGGAGCGGTCTGGTGGAACTTTGGTTCTGGTGCCACCGCCTCGGCATGGTACATTACCGCGACGGGCCCACTCGGTTGTCCTGGCTGACGCTTGTTGATGTCATGCAGGACCTCCAGGTGGGTGCCACCGCACCTGCTGCACTTCTTTTTCAAGCGGCACTCAGCTGCTAGGTGGCTGCGCGCGCAGCGGAAGCAGCGGCGGTGGTCCTTGACCCACTGGCTCACATCATCCGTGGTCAGCTTCTTGAAATCTTCGCACTGGTAGAGCCGATGTTCTCCCTCACAGTACTGGCACTCAATCTTCCACTGGTCCTCTTTCGTCGAGGGGTGTTGTGGTTCTGGTGCTGCGGTGCTGATTCGGCTTGGTGCATAACAGTCACCGATCTTCTTCCATCATTTATTCTCCTGGGTCCCTCTCTGGAGCTTGGCGTGCTCCGCCCGAACGTATCCAGTCGTAAGCTGCTGACTTCTCTCGCCAGGAAGTCGGCTAGATCAAGGAGGGATGGTTCGGGGCCGTTGGGATCCCGGTAGTCTCTCTGCCGCCTAAAACGCTCTTGTCTTGCGGGTGGCAGCTTCTCCAAAATCCTCTCGACGTTAGAGTTGGCGTATAGCTCATGCATGCCCTTTTCCCGTTGCGCTCCCAGCATCCCTACCAGGGACTGCACTTTGATTGACAGGTCGTCTAATGAGCGATTGTCTGTTGCTGGGGGTAGGCGATCAATATGCCTTATCTCTTGGATTACGTAATCCCATATACGTCCATATCTCTGGTCCAGCGCTGCAAGGGCCGCTGTGTATGGGGTCGTAGAGGTAGCATAGGCCAGCGCTATATTGTGCGCTCGCGGCACTTTCAGGTGCTTCAGTAATATTGCATACTTGTGGCGTTCATCAGCGACATCCACCATCATTGTCTCTAAGCACATCCGGAGCTCCGTGTACTGTGCTCGACTCTCATAGGCGAAGTCTGGAAACGACGGCGTGGCAATGTATGATGTCATGGATGACTGGCACATCGGTGAGCGTTGGGGGAGAGGCCTCCTAGGCGAGTCTCCTCTTGCGTGTCGTCTTGGGCTGGTACTTGGTGGGTACCGAAGGTCGGGTACCCAGGTGCTGTTCCTCGGGGCTGACGGTGCGTCAAACTCACCCGTGAGTTGAGTCGGGGGTTTGTAGCGCAGGGCCTCGGGGCTGACTTCTGGGCTGTACTGGACCTCCTGGTCCTGAGTACGTTGCTGCTGGTCGGGGCTGTACTGGGCCTCCTGGGCCAGAGCACGTTGCTGCTGGTCGGCTTGACACTCCTCCTCCTCCTCCTCCTCTCCCTCTGCTAGGACCTGGAGTCTTCTGTTCAGTCTCTCGGCGTGGTCCGGTTCTTCCCGGTTGCTAGGTCTCGTATGGACCGGCCGGGGAGGGGGTTCGGAGACGTGGACAGGATCCTCCTGTAGGCGGGGTCCCGGGTCGCTTCGTCGAGTAGGGGAATGTGTCCTAGACCCATGTCTTGACGATCTCTGGGAGCTCCGTGCGGAGTGAGGGGGTGTCGCCATGGCAACCAGTTTGTCCATCAGCTCCGCCTGCAGCCGGTCGCGCTCTGCCTCGCGCCGGGCATGGGCTGCGTCGTGCGCTGCTTCGCGCTGGGCATTGGCGATGTCGCGCTGCGCATTGGCGCTGGCCTGGGCAGTGTCGCGCTGTGCGTTGGCGACGTCGCGCTGGGCATTGGCGCTGGCATGGGCGGCGTGGAGCTGTGCATTTGCGACGTCGGCGCGGCTTCTCTCGATGTTCTCTTCTGTCTGGAGGCGTCTGGTCTCCAGTCTTATTCGGTCGTCTTCGCTCCTTTGTTGCGCCTGGAAGCGCTCTCGCTCACCTGCGAAATGTTCGCGCTCGCACGTCTGTTGCGCTTGAAGTCGATCGCGTTCGGTGGAGGCTGCCAGGGTGGCGATGAGTGCCTGCGCCAGCATATTGTCCGCCTCGCTGGGGGAAGACGCCGTTCGGGGCGATCGGCTCCCGGCAGTACTTGTTGGAGATCCGTTCTCCTGTTGCGTACCGAGGAGATCCGTCTCCTGGGTGCGCGTCTCTTTAGGGTTGTCTTCCTCCCGGAGCTGATCGGGGGCTATTTCTTCGGTATTGTCTGGGGGTAAAGTCGTGTCAGTTCCCTCCTGGTCCCCACCGTGAGCTTGGTCAGTTACATTAGCACCCACTAGGGCCTCTGTGGTCGGGGTAACCTGGTTGTTAAGGTCAGACATAATTTTACTTACTACTTTTTCCGCGTTTAACTTCCCTTTAAAGCTAGGTATTGGACTGACAGAGTATGCCTCTAGATAGGGAGGTGGCTGCCGTCTGCGCTGCGGGCGATCTAGCTTAGGAGAACCGTTTGTGGAGTGTTCGTCATCGGCCATGTCAATATTAATATTATATTAATATTACGCTAATTATTCTCCGGCTATCGAAGGACCAATTGTAACTGAGGGGTACAATTCCCTGACTGTATTAATCAAGTATTGATATCATTAAATCACTACCGTCTTGTACATTACTGGCCAATACCGTACAAAGGTATATTAGATGACAACACTTCCACAATAACAGGTTTCCACTCAAATACTCCTTTAGAATATTTATTACATCAAAATAGTATTACATTATATACTTTGTTCACTTTAGATGCGCTTATAAGGCAAAGAATGTGCAGGCAAATCAATAATGAATATTAAGTAATTAGATCTAGGGATATTCTGGGAAGGGGGGGTGTACTACCGGTTGTAAGCCAGCAGGGGGGGGCAATGCTCTATGTAACTGAGGGGTACAATTCCCTGACTGTATTGTTAGATATGATACTTACTACCACTACCTCTTGTACTTTAGACTCTGGCCACCCAGTACTAGGCATAAATAATTATGGTAAACACTCCCACGTAGATGAAACGATCCAACACAAATGTACCAAGTCGAAAGTCTGCGTTTAATAATAATTAATACATAGCAAAAGGTATGTAGAGCAATCACTTAATTACATTTATGATTTGAAATAGGATGCACTTTTATGGCAAATGAGTATTCGTTGGTATATCAATAGAGAACGTCCAATCTCTGGTGGCGCAGGCGGTAAATATACAACCTGGAATATTTAAGGAATAATAGCAATGATACTTTAATGATTATAGAACTGGATACACTAGGGGGGGATTCCAGTCGCTTGTAAGACAACTGGAGAAGGGGGGGGGGGGTAGAGTCTGGCTGTATCCGTCTGGCCGAGGGTATCCTGGGAGAACCCACGGTTGTGCGGCTCGGTGCCTCAGCGATCCTCGATCCACAGATGAAAGCAGTTGGACTCTCTGTGGGCCGGCTTCCTCCGGTCCACGATGGAGAGACGTGAAGCGACCTCGTCGTGTAGAGCGTCTCCTCACCTGTCGTCCTCTCCGGGGGGGGGGGGGTTTCCAACACACGGCAGTGTTGGTCTTTATCCATAGAATAATCACTGTATACAAAGCATAATCCGTGCCTGGGAAGGCGGGCTGTCGTCGGTAGAATAATCCGGTATGCAGGTCCACTCGCTCGTCGGCTCTGGGGCTCCTCGGGTGCAGCCTCACATGGGGTCGGCCACCCTGGATAAGCAGCCAGTTCTACCCGAAACGATGGGGGTACTGACTACGATAGTATTCTCACCGCACGAAGCACTACATATGAATAGACTATTATTAGCTTAATAGACTACGTCCAACTCGACGATATAGTGCCAAATATGACTATTCAAATATTAATATACACGATGTCTCAATACCGATGGTAGGCCGAACTTGGCCTTACTCCCACACGTGGCGTCGCGGGGAGGCTTTACGTCTGTCACTCTATTGGAGGGTAAGAAACTGGACTAAAAAGGAAGTCCTACTTTAGTAGCGCAGTATATATATACGCACTATGAACAAATAGTACCATTAGTGGTGCGGTAGCCAGATTCCTACGCGGAACTAGGACTTGTTCATACATGTTGAGCGGTACGTTTGAACTGGGTCTGGGGGGTATGGCAGCCTGGCACCAAGGTCTCGACCAATAGTAGAATGGAGACTATTATGGGATGTTCAGTAGGCTAGAATGGATATTCAATGCATATTGTACAAGGAATATACAAGGGATATCAGGGAATATTAGAGAATATACAAATACAATTAAATACATATATATAAATAAATATATATATTCGGTTTAATCTGGCCCTTCACAACACTCTATGAAAGTCAATGGTCCACGGAGCTTCAGCAAAGCACCTGGAGACGGTGTTTTACTCCCTGAGTCAGCGGGGAAAAGCAGCCTGGTCCCAGGATGCGCGCCGCGTAGGTGAAAGCCGTGGAGCCTCTGGTACGACAGAGACGGGCTAGAGTGATGGTCTCACGGGCAGGTGTAGATCCCACAGTAGCAGTGGGGTAGGCGGTTCTCTGCTCCAGCAGCTTGGTCAAAGCAATGAAGAATAATAATCCTTGCCGGAAAGTGGCACTGCTGGCGGGGTGTAAATCCTCCGTGGTGCGCGGTGTAGGTATCCTCCGGTGCGTGGTAGTGCACGGTTGAACTTCAAGTTTCAAGTTTCAAGTTTCAAGTTTCTTTAATAGTTGTCATACAGAAGTACAGAATACTTGTGTACAAAATGCTTCTTACTGTTGCGCTCCAGAGACTGTGCATGACAAGATAAGTATGAAATAAAAACATAGTAAAAATTAGAAGTAAAAAAAGAGGTCACAGTGTTCAGTTTAGACATATGTACAATGTTCGTAGACGTAGTTACCATACAATATACAATACTGTGCAGTGTACTAATATACAATACTATATAGTGCAAGGCATAAATGGACGAGGTGCAGTTTAGGTACAATTCACAGTAGGTGTACGAGTTGTAGTGCAAATCCTTTATCAATAAATATAAAGTGTAAGTGTGTTTGTGTGATCTAAAGTGTGGAGAGTGGGTGCTGCAGTGAGTTGTTTGTTTGAGTGAGTGTGTGCGTGTGGGTGTGTGTGCTGTGTGCATTTGATGGTTGTTGCATAGTGATTATTGTTCGTTTAGCGATTATTGTTCGTTTAGCAGCCTGATGGCCTGGGGATAGAAGCTCCTTCTGAGTCTTTCTGTGCTCGCCCTAAGACTCCGGTATCGCTTGCCTGACGGCAGCAGTTCAAAGAGGCAGTTGTTCGGGTGGCTCGAGTCCTTAATAATTCTCTTAGCCTTCCCCTTGCACCGCTTGTTGTAAATGTTCTGGAGGGTGGGAAGCCCCCCTCTAATTGTGCGTTCGGCTGAACGTGTCACTCTTTGTAGTCTGCTACGGTCTTGTGCAGTGCTATTCCCAAACCAGGAGGTTGCAACTTGACGTTACTATCCTTATTAGCACGCGGAATAAGTGCTATATGTAGACGCACAATTACCCACTTCACGTGGTCTTTGACTCGTAATGAAGGTTTACTAATAAATAGAGAACGATACGTTAAACGAACGTATTAGGATAACACGAGACTCTATCTTGGGGCAATGCGAGCCCTGCTCTGCCCACGTTGCGTAGTGGGTGAGACGTTGCTTGGATAACTGGAACTGAACGAGACAAGGGACTAAGAGGAAGTTCTACTTTACTTGCGCCATATATATATGCGCTGTGAACAAATAGTACCATTCGTATTTCGCCAGCCGTATTCATGGGCAGAAGCTGGGCATGTACAGACATATCTCGTCGGTACCTTTGAAGTCAGCTCTAGGGGGTAAGGCACTGGCGCCAGGGGATCGCTTCCAATAGGAGAGCGAATATTATGGTCTGTCCTGTAGACTAAAGGGATATTCCGTATATATGTACAAATAATATACAAGGGATATCAAACGATATACAAATATTATACATGGGATCTCAGGCAATAAATATATATATTCGGTTTAATCTGACCCTTTGTAACAGTTACTATTTCTCTTGGATTATCAATATGTATGTATTTACAGATTTTTAACGGCTTTAAAAATAAATCCATCTGCATTGCTTCGACATGAAGCCGTATGCGGCTAAATCAGCATTTGTATTTGTATTTGACTCCATCCCAATGTCCTACAGATTTGATCTCTGCCTCTGTAAGATAAACACAACTTAAAAAAATGTAATCGCCTATACTGTGACAGTAAACACCACGGATATGACAATTTGCAAAGATACAAGAGGCTTGTGGGAAAAATATAACACTGGCAAATAGGGATGTGCATCACCGACCCAAATCATTTTCGAATAGTCTACTGTTCTTAATAATACCGAATATTCAAAAACTTTTCCACGTCTTCTGAAATGATGTCCAGCTGTATGGATGTACGTGTGACGTGAACGTACGGACGGTGCGTTTCCTGCCCTCTTTACAGACACGTGGACAGAACAGTGCATACTGTACATATACAACGTATGTACCGTCACCGGGGTCTTGGGACAGTGGGGGGGTGGGGGGGGTGCGGGGGGGGGGTGCGGGGGGGCAGAGTGCCAGGTCTGAGGTGCGGAGCAGAGCAGCAGCAGCAACGGTGTTCCTCTTCTCACGTAAAAAGCTCATTAAAGGTTAACGAGATTAAATCACGTTCATTTCTCTTAAGGTTTTCAAATTAATCTAAATAATTAAGGCCCCCGATATTGACAGAACCTAATGTTGTTCCCCATCAATGGACCTCCGTCGTCCCCCAGATGGAAAGAGGAGCGTCGGTTCTGCCTCCGTGAAGGTTAAACAACAGGCAGAACCCCCCCCCCCTCCGCCCCCCCCCCCCCCCCCCCGTCGTGCACGCTGCGTGTGAAAGTCACACACTTACGCCCTGTGACTAATGTGCTCTCTCTCACACCGTGGCCCTGATGGTGACTTAATGGCCCCCGCTCGTGCAAAGTGTACACTGTGTGTGTGTGTCCCCCCCCCCCCCCCCCCCGCTGTGTACATCCTCTAATCAGTGTTTGTAAAATATTAAAACCTGAAATGATTAAACGGAGCTCTAGCGGCGATGGAAACAAAACCCACCGCTCGTCACCTCGTCGCTGGAATACTACTGGTATAGTACTGGTATATTACTGGTATAGTACTGGTATAGTACTGGTATAGTACTGGTATATTACTGGTATAGTACTGGTATAGTACTGGTATAGTACTGGTATAGTACTGGTATATTACTGGTATAGTACTAGTATAGTACTGGTATAGTACTGGTATAGTACTGGTATAGTACTGGTATAGTACTGGTATAGTACTGGTATATTACTGGTATAGTACATTACTGGTATAGTACTGGTATATTACTGGTATAGTACTGGTATAGTACATTACTGGTATATTACTGGTATAGTACTGGTATATTACTGATATACTACTGGTATAGTACTGGTATAGTACTGGTATATTACTGGTATAGTACTGGTATATTACTGGTATAGTACTGGTATATTACTGGTATATTACTGATATAGTACTGGTATAGTACTGGTATATTACTGGTATATTACTGGTATAGTACTGGTATAGTACTGGTATAGTACTGGTATATTACTGGTATAGTACTGGTATATTACTGGTATAGTACTGGTATATTACTGGTATATTACTGATATAGTACTGGTATAGTACTGGTATAGTACTGGTATAGTACTGGTATAGTACTGGTATATTACTGGTATAGTACTGGTATAGTACTGGTATAGTACTGGTATAATACTGGTATAGTACTGGTATATTACTGGTATAGTACTGGTATATTACTGGTATAGTACTGGTATATTACTGGTATAGTACTGGTATAGTACTGGTATAGTACTGGTATATTACTGGTATATTACTGGTATAGTACTGGTATATTACTGGTATATTACTGGTATAGTACTGGTATATTACTGGTATATTACTGGTATAGTACTGGTATATTACTGGTATAGTACTGGTATAGTACTGGTATATTACTGGTATAGTACTGGTATATTACTGGTATATTACTGGTATAGTACTGGTATATTACTGGTATAGTACTGGTATAGTACTGGTATATTACTGGTATAGTACTGGTATAGTACTGGTATATTACTGGTATATTACTGGTATAGTACTGGTATATTACTGGTATATTACTGATATAGTACTGGTATAATAATGGTATACTACCTGTAAAATACCAGTATACTACCTGTATACTACAGTAAACTACCAGTAAACTACCTGTATACTACAGTAAACCACCTGTATACTACAGTATACTACAGTAAACCACCTGTATACTACAGTATACTACCAGTAAACCACCTGTATACTTCCAGTAAACTACCAGTAAACTACCTGTATACTACAGTAAACTACCAGTAAACTACCTGTATACTACAGTAAACCACCTGTATACTACAGTATACTACAGTAAACCACCTGTATACTACAGTATACTACCAGTAAACTACCTGTATACTACAGTAAACCACCTGTAAACTACCTGTATACTACAGTAAACCACCTGTATACTACAGTATACTACAGTAAACCACCTGTATACTACAGTATACTACCAGTAAACTACCTGTATACTACAGTAAACCACCTGTATACTACAGTATACTACCAGTAAACCACCTGTATACTACAGTAAACTACCAGTAAACTACCTGTATACTACAGTAAACCACCTGTATACTACAGTATACTACCAGTAAACTACCTGTATACTACAGTAAACCACCTGTATACTACAGTATACTACCAGTAAACTACCTGTATACTACAGTAAACTACCAGTAAACTACCTGTATACTACAGTAAACCACCTGTATACTACAGTATACTACCAGTAAACTACCTGTATACTACAGTAAACCACCTGTATACTACAGTATACTACCAGTAAACTACCTGTATACTACAGTAAACTACCTGTATACTACAGTATACTACCAGTAAACTACCTGTATACTACAGTATACTACCAGTATACTACAGTAAACCACCTGTATACTACAGTATACTACCAGTAAACTACCTGTATACTACAGTATACTACCAGTATACTACAGTAAACCACCTGTATACTACAGTATACTACCAGTAAACTACCTGTATACTACAGTAAACTACCAGTAAACTACCTGTATACTACAGTAAACCACCTGTATACTACAGTATACTACCAGTAAACTACCTGTATACTACAGTAAACCACCTGTATACTACAGTATACTACCAGTAAACGACCTGTATACTACAGTAAACTACCTGTATACTACAGTATACTACCAGTAAACTACCTGTATACTACAGTATACTACCAGTAAACTACCTGTATACTACAGTATACTACCAGTATACTACAGTAAACCACCTGTATACTACAGTATACTACCAGTATACTACAATAAACCACCTGTATACTACAGTATACTACCAGTATACTACCAGTAAACTACCTGTATACTACAGTAAACCACCTGTATACTACAGTATACTACCAGTATACTACAGTAAACTACCTGTATACTACAGTATACTACCTGTATACTACAGTAAACTACCTGTATACTACCAGTAAACTACCTGTATACTACCAGTATACTACCAGTATACTACCAGTATACTACAGTAAACTACCTGTATACTACCAGTAAACTACCTGTATACTACCAGTATACTACCAGTATACTACAGTAAACTACCTGTATACTACCAGTAAACTACCTGTATACTACCAGTATACTACCAGTATACTACAGTAAACTACCTGTATACTACCAGTAAACTACCTGTATACTACCAGTAAACTACCTGTATACTACCAGTATACTACCAGTATACTACCAGTAAACTACCTGTATACTACCAGTAAACTACCTGTATACTACCAGTATACTACCAGTATACTACCAGTAAACTACCTGTATACTACAGCAGCTATATTAAAAAGAGGCTGATGTATACTACAGTAAACTACCAGTAAACTACCTGTATACTACAGTAAACCACCTGTATACTACAGTATACTACAGTAAACCACCTGTATACTACAGTATACTACCAGTAAACCACCTGTATACTTCCAGTAAACTACCAGTAAACTACCTGTATACTACAGTAAACTACCAGTAAACTACCTGTATACTACAGTAAACCACCTGTATACTACAGTATACTACAGTAAACCACCTGTATACTACAGTATACTACCAGTAAACTACCTGTATACTACAGTAAACCACCTGTAAACTACCTGTATACTACAGTAAACCACCTGTATACTACAGTATACTACAGTAAACCACCTGTATACTACAGTATACTACCAGTAAACTACCTGTATACTACAGTAAACCACCTGTATACTACAGTATACTACCAGTAAACTACCTGTATACTACAGTAAACTACCAGTAAACTACCTGTATACTACAGTAAACCACCTGTATACTACAGTATACTACCAGTAAACTACCTGTATACTACAGTAAACCACCTGTATACTACAGTATACTACCAGTAAACTACCTGTATACTACAGTAAACTACCAGTAAACTACCTGTATACTACAGTAAACCACCTGTATACTACAGTATACTACCAGTAAACTACCTGTATACTACAGTAAACTACCTGTATACTACAGTATACTACCAGTAAACTACCTGTATACTACAGTATACTACCAGTATACTACAGTAAACCACCTGTATACTACAGTATACTACCAGTAAACTACCTGTATACTACAGTAAACTACCAGTAAACTACCTGTATACTACAGTAAACCACCTGTATACTACAGTATACTACCAGTAAACTACCTGTATACTACAGTAAACCACCTGTATACTACAGTATACTACCAGTAAACTACCTGTATACTACAGTAAACCACCTGTATACTACAGTATACTACCAGTAAACTACCTGTATACTACAGTAAACTACCAGTAAACTACCTGTATACTACAGTAAACCACCTGTATACTACAGTAAACCACCTGTATACTACAGTATACTACCAGTAAACTACCTGTATACTACAGTAAACTACCTGTATACTACAGTATACTACCAGTAAACTACCTGTATACTACAGTATACTACCAGTAAACTACCTGTATACTACAGTATACTACCAGTATACTACAGTAAACCACCTGTATACTACAGTATACTACCAGTATACTACAGTAAACCACCTGTATACTACAGTATACTACCAGTAAACTACCTGTATACTACAGTAAACCACCTGTATACTACAGTATACTACCAGTATACTACAGTAAACTACCTGTATACTACAGTATACTACCAGTATACTACAGTATACTACCAGTATACTACAGTAAACTACCTGTATACTACCAGTAAACTACCTGTATACTACCAGTATACTACCAGTATACTACAGTAAACTACCTGTATACTACCAGTAAACTACCTGTATACTACCAGTATACTACCAGTATACTACAGTAAACTACCTGTATACTACCAGTAAACTACCTGTATACTACCAGTAAACTACCTGTATACTACCAGTATACTACCAGTATACTACCAGTAAACTACCTGTATACTACCAGTAAACTACCTGTATACTACCTGTATACTACCAGTATACTACCAGTATACTACCAGTAAACTACCTGTATACTACAGCAGCTATATTAAAAAGAGGCTGATGTCGATATGATCCAGTTAAACCTTGACGGCACGTAGCAGAATGTGTTCATCATTCCTGTCGAGGCGAGGAGTCCGTTTCGCAGCGAGTCTCGGCCTCGACTCACGGACTCGTGTCAGCGGGGCAGGTTTACCGGTCGACCGCGCGCCGCAGTGTCTCTACCAGCGCCGCCTCGCTGCTGGATTGATTCGGACTTTTCTTTTTTCTTTTTCTTTTTCTTTTCACCCCACAGCCACAAGGTAGTGATAGTATTATGCACGTCCACATGTCTGGAACAGGTGGCGGAATATGAAGTGCAAGTCGTGACAACGGGAAGAATGTCCGCGTGGAATAACGAGAGTTATCTCTCTCTCTCTCTCTCTCTCTCTCTCTCTCTCTCTCTCTCTCTCTCTCTCTCTCTCTCTCTCTCTCTCTCTCTCTCTCTCTCTCTCTCTCTGCACAGAATAAACCAGAAGGAAAGGTCATTATTCCACCGCGCAGGATTCCTCCCCCCCCCCCCCCCCCCCCCCCGACGGTTCAAGTGTCGCCAGATTCTCGGGTCATAACAGCTTTTTATATTTTTTTTATATCGTTAATTTCCATCGGCGAGGCGATAATATGTCTTTTTAAAAATAAGAACGAGGAATCTGGAGGTGGGCGTTACACCTGGTCCGGCACCCCGCAGCTGTTCTCCACCGAGTGGAAGGAATAGAATAGAATGGAATAATACTTTATTGATCCCGAGGGACATTCAGCACCACAGATCGCTCACGATGATCATTTAGGTAGAGTAAAAAATTATATCACGAATACGAATAAAATAAGAATACAAATAAAATACAGTCAGGGATATACATTCTGAGATATGTATATACATTCTAAAATATACAGCCAAATATATACAGTAATATACAGTCAAATGTGCAGTCATAATGAGAAAGTGTCGATTTAAAAAGTAAAAGTCCAGGAAGATTCGCCAGAGAGTCGCGGTCACTCTGTGCTCAGTGAGGCACCGTGATGCGTTATAATAATAATATAATAATAATAATGCATAATTATACAGTCTGATGGCAGTCGGAATGAAGGCCTTCCTGTGCCGTTCAGTGCTGCATCTGGGTTGAAACACCACCAGTCCCTCCTTTAATGCAATCAAATGAAAGCAGAGCTGATTATAATGAGTATATAATGAGTATGATGCCAAAAGGTCCACAAATACTAATTACCTGCTGTTTGCTGGAGCTTTGTGCACCCACACCTTGCTCTGGACAATCGATAGACGCACACAAAGGCCAGAGGAGAGAAATCACCCCCCGATAGCCATTAGAATGAAGCGGGATGGAGTTCATTAGAGATTCCTGGCAGAGTCTCTGTAATAACTCAATATCGCAGACAAACTGACCCTCTCCTCCCTTTGTCTTTTGTTCTCGCACCCGTGGAGAGGAGAAGTCGAGGGAGAAGAAGAAGAAGTCTTTATATGAACACACACATGCGAGATGGGCGACACACAGGAACACACAAATACATGCATTGGGTCGCCGATTTGAAATGTCTCTCTGCACTTTACACCAGTCCACCTCGCACATTAACACATTCGGGGCCATTTGGATCCGTCTAATCTCACGCTATAAGGCCAGCATATCATAATAAGGTTTCATTGTGCGTGAGGCTGTTTGTAGAGCTAAATCTATACTTTATAATATTGCTATCTGTCCATTATCATTGTCAATTGACACTATAAACCGTCCCTTCAAAATGGCTTAAAGAAATAATTTTTTCATCAATACGTTCCCATTTTATAGCGTCTTGAATGTAAGCATTATATGGGATTTGGTCTAGTATATTTCCTGCAAAACGAGATACAGGCTGCTAAGCTAATAACGTTAAATCGAATGGCGTTTCGGCCCTACAGAAGCTAGAGCTAAAAATCGAAATGCATATGATCGATATAATGTTCCACCATGAAAGGGGGGGGGGGGGGGGTGGGGAAGCGGCGGACATCGTTTCTGATTATTGATTACCAATAACGGCGTTAGCCTCAGTAGCCACATTCGCTGATCGCCTGGTTGGCTATGATAACAAGGCCTGATCAGTGTGTAATTTACGTGAAAAAGATCTTACCTGTGGCCGGTTGGACTGCAAAAAAGGATTTCTGAGTTATCAATCGCCATCTGGTAGATCCATATGTCCATTGGCCGATGATATATTCCTTTACTGCACACTGAATTCAGCTCCCAAAACGTATTCCATGCTACATGCTACACGCATAGATTCACCCCAACAGGAAAGTCCATTCGAGATCCAAAAAAATAAAACACCTTTCTGCCACAGGGAACACTGCATTATCGAGACAGCGCCCCTACGAGGATCTGGCCGGTAATGCACTTTTCCTAATTATAAGGGTAGGGTAAATCTGCAGTGCCGCTCGGTGACATTGAGTAGGTTATTAAAATGGAATAAAAGCCAAAACAACCTTGCCACGGACATGTCCGCGGTTGGCCGGGAAGCGTGAATATTAAAGGCAACCAACTTGTGTTCGGCTTTTCTCTGATTGGCCGCGCCCCCCCGCCCCCACGCGCAGGCAAGCGCAGCCGTCCCACTCCCAAATGAAATCCAAGGAGCAAGCGCGGCAGCGCAGGCAACCAACTTGTGTTGTTTTGGGCTGCTGTTCCAACGCACTTGTGTTGGGCTGCGGTAGCAGTGGAGCGCTGCTGACTGATTATTATGTTTCGCGTTTTTAACAACCAACGGTAGATTCACTCGTCACTGTACATGTATAAACAAAGCCAACCAACGGTAGATTCACTCGTCACTGTACATGTATAAACAAAGCCCATACTGTGTTAGGACTATAAACACTGTTAGGACTATGGTCTGACTCTTAATAATAAACACTGTTACAGTGTTAGGACTATCTCGATTCACGCGTCACTACTGTAACTAGAAACTCTGGGTGTCACTGTACATCAGTGTGGAAATGTAAGCTGTAACGTTATTTCGCGTTTTTAACGTCAGCGGGGCGATGCAGTGGTTTGTCCCCGGCTTGCATGCACCGCCGCCGGCTCTACTCGGTCCAGCTCCAGCAGCAGCGACCGTGCTCCGTTGTAGAACGAAGCCCTTCAATGACAGAGCTCTCATATTTTGCGAATGCATAAACTATATCTTAAATTATGGCTATGTGTCTAATATGGCTGTCGCTTATCAATGACTTCGCGACAGCCATATTAGACACATAGCCATAATTTAAGATATAGTTTATGCATTCGCAAATATGAGAGCTCTGTCATTGAAGTGGGTGGTGGCAGTGTAACAGCGTTCACCCTGATGTAAAGTAGCGATTTTTATTGTTTTGTCATGACAACCCAATTACATAATCCAACATATGTGTAAAGAAACAACATATTCCAGTTAACGGTATATTTTTTAATGATTCATTACGGTATAAATTAGGTTAACTGGAGCTGTGGAGGCTCCTTGCTGAAGAGCCAGCGGGGCGACGCGGTTGTTTTTCCCCGGCTTGCGTGCGCCGCCCGCGGCTTGACTCGGTTCAGCTCCAGCAGCAGCAGTGGCCGTTCCTCCGTTGTAGGAAGCCCTTCAATGACAAGCGCTCTCATATTTTGCGAATGCATAAACTATATCTTAAATTATGGCTATGTGTCTAATATGGCTGTCGCTTATCAATGACTTCGCGACAGCCATATTAGACACATAGCCATAATTTAAGATATAGTTTATGCATTCGCAAATATGAGAGCTCTGTCATTGAAGTGGGTGGTGGCAGCATTACTAACAGTAGCGATTTGTATTGTTTTGTCATGACCAAACATAATCCCAACATAGATAGGAGGTGTACTGTATGTCAAATGTCGGTCATGTGGTGGAAGAGTTTAGTACAGTCACACAACAGAACACCGCTGGTTCGACCAGCGCTTCTGCCGCGCGTCTCTCTTGCCGCAAGGGCGTGTGCTAGTGGATTGATTGATTGGCCGTGTGGCCAATCAGAGAAACGCTGAACGAAAAGCTGAACACAAGTTGGTTGCCTTTAATATTCACGCGGCCGGGAATGTGTTAATATAATAATAATAATAATAATAATAATAATAATAATAATAATAATAATAATAATAATAATAATAATAATAATAATAATAATAATAATCATAATAATAATAATAATAATAATAATAATAATAATACACTTTATTTATAAAGCACCATTCATGTAACAGAGAGCAGCCCAGAGTGCTTTGACAACACAAAAATAAAATGTACAAATGAATAATAAAATGCACGACTCAGTAAACAAATAGCATATCACACAAGCAATAGAATAAGTAGAAAAAATAAAGGAGAGGTAAATACAATTATTAAAACAAAAGGAATATACTAAGTACAGTTAACACTTTGATTGCCATGGGTTAAATTCATGATATACCATAGATTGCCAGCTCTATTTGTCTATGGAGAAGTACCCCTTCTTTGCAGGGCTATAACTTTTTAAATTCTATTGCTAGATTGCCATTATTAGGGCCCATTCAAAGTCCTATATGTATTATTCATTGTGTAGCAACGTTAAACTTTTTCATTCACATATTCATAGTAAATTATGGTCTAATGTATAAGTATGTTTTCATCTCTTTCTGCAGCTTTCTCCAGAACGTGATATATAGCCCCAAATGCATTATATTGATGATGAAATACAGTTTGATGGCAATCGGGGCGATATAAAAAATTTCAATTGGACGTACTTCTAGAATGATCTACGTATGATCTGATGATGACCGGATGGGCGGGGGATCGATTATAATTCCGTGGGCAGCGTTATATCATTCATCTAGTGTGGGTGATATGATCATCATAACACGGAACACGTTCAAAAATAACGCTGAATCTTACCGTATCTTCCTCGCGCCGTTGGACGATCAGCGTGGTGTAGACCGTTTTCGATTATGGGATGTTTATCCTGATGAACCATTTCCAGCTTGTATAATACTATATACGTCCAAATAACGTTGTTTATCGAGTTAGGGCGAGCGATTGATCATCCAGTGTGTTGAGATGGAGTCCGGCTACCGGACGCGAGTGCCCGGAGCTCATATGGATGAGCACTTCCTGTTTGGGGCGCCCCTCCCTCTTGGCCGATCTGCCGATCGGCCACCAGATGGCGCTCTCGAACCGTTAGACAGTTGGTGGGAGCCCACCAGCACATCTCAGGGCTCCGGAAAGAAAATATGATTTCGATCACAGATTTTTGAAATATTGATATCAAAGACGAGTTACGGCATCCTCGGCACCTTTAGCATGGCTCTGAATGACGTGAAAAAGCGTTTTCCGGCAAGTGTTAAAGACCAGGTTAAAAAGATTTGTTTTCAGATGCTGTTTAAAAAGGTCCACTGAGCCCATCTCTCTCATTTGTTTGGGCAGAGTGTTCCACAGTTTCGGTGCCTAATAAAAGAAGGCTGATTCTGCAGTTTTTCTGTGGGGCACTTCAGTCGAGATGAGCTGATTTTAATTCGTCGTTGATTCGTCGTCGTTGTTTTTTTGTTCTTCAGTTATCTGCAAAGGGGGGGGGGCTCCTCTCGCTCGGCGAAGTCGTCGTTCTGTCGCTTGTCGCTAATCTCCGCTTGTGCCCAGTTGACTTCACCTCGCCGAGTGTCAACATCCACTGTTTGTCCCGGAGGGACCGACCACAGGATTCATTCCAACATCCCTGCTGCACACGATGATGCCACCGGGAGCACGGCAGGATAACGTGTCCCCATTGTGTCACTTCGGTGTCACCGGTTTGATCCCCATGACAGCTGGCTCTGCCACCCACCCCCGCCGGAGCTGTGCCCCGAGCGAGACGCCACGCTCCTTCCTGCTCCAGGACGGGTTCCTGTAGCTCCAAGCAGGGGTGTGAAGTACTGGAGTAATTGTACTTCGTTACAATACTTAAGTACTGTTTTGGGGGGATTTGTACCTCAAGTATTATTAGGTTTGTATACTTGTACTTTTACTCCATAACATTTCAGAGAAAAAAAAAATTCTCTTTACTCCTTACATTTAAAATGCAGACGTACAAAGTACAAATCTCGCAGGTCCAACCATTCTATTTGTTTCCCTGGCCGAACTAACGTTAGTGTTATTAATCCTGCGGCCGTGCTTTATTTAAAAACAGCCAATCAAATCCCCATCAATGGAAAATGAACCCGCCCCATACCCCCATGCTGATTGGTCCTTGACCTTGTGTAAGACTAGAAAGCGAGGATCTTTGATTAAACACCTGCTATCAGAAGAATAGACCGTCAGAGTGACGAGCTACAGAAGATAGATAGTGAGTGATGAAGAGGACGAAACGGAGCATTTCATTGCCCCGGAATAAATAAAAAAAATTATTTACTACTTAAGTACATTTTTAAAAGTAGAAACTTTTATTTACTTTTACTCAAGTGTGTTTTTAGCCAGATACTCTGACTTTTACTTGAGTACGATTTTGAGACGGTACCCATACTTTCACTTAAGTATAATTTCTGGGTACTTTTTACACCCCTGGCTGCCTGGGTCCTGAGGAACTCTAGCTGAGAAACATACATGTCGAGGAACAGGCGTGTTCCAGGTCGATACGTGACGCCAGGTGCGCGGTGTGGCCCTGACCCGCCTGATTCCTTCGGGAATGTGATTTATCTGCGGAATGCAAGATTCTCTCCTTTTTATGGACTCAGAAACACATATCCCCCTGTTGATCAATACATTCCTCATTTTATTCCTGTTGTATACAGTAGCTTTGGGATTATCTGCTTAGCAGGTCAGTCCCCTTAATTAATTAACTAATACTATATCTATATCTGTACATATCTCTTACCTACTCTTACTAGTTACACTGCTGGCCAGTATGACTTACTACCATAGTGTCTTTATACCTGTATCACTGTACATATTAATACTATATCTATATCTGTATATATTAATACTATAATCAAATCAAATCTAATCAAATTTACTTGTAAGGCCCGACGACACACGTTAATGTCTCCATGGGCCGGACACGTCTTCTTTAAACAAGTCAAGAAGAAACATCACAATAAGTCAAGAACAAAACAAGAACACCATAAGGTCCAACAAATTTAAAATAAATGCAAAATATAACTCTGTACATATATCTGATTAGCACTATTATTACTAATTTTCCTATTTTATATCCAGTTTAGTCAACTGTACATTGTATATATTTACACTTTACTCTTACATTTGAACTCTGGTTGGATGCCAAATTTATTTTCGTATAATGACATTTGAATCTAATATAATCTAATGTTGTTGAAATTAGTTTTGGAACCGGAGGCACAACAAGAGGTCCGACTCGCACCCATTATCCCCGTCATCAAACCAACCGGTGTCTTCTACACAACGGAATTATTATAATTATTTTATCTTGTTTTCTGTATTTATTCACACTATCCTTCACAGTCGGGGGCGAATTAAGCACAAAATAACAATACCCTTCATAAACAAGTGCAACCTTGCATCGGCTGCAGAAGGCTATTTGCATATCCTGAATATTTATAATGAATGGTGACATTATTAAATCCTGTCAAAATATGTTACCAATTAGACTAATTCTATGCACATGCCATTCATTAACCAGTGTACACAGTGAATCCTGACTGAAAAACGCTACAAACACACATTTAAATAGCTGGAAACAAGAATGTCATTGCTCAAACACATGCGATCTCTGCACTTTTACATTTACATACATTTACATTTAGTCATTTAGCTGAAACGCTTTTATCCAAAGTGACTTACAAGTTCTGTATGATATCAGGAAGGGCACAACTCTATCAGCTGAGTAACAATGTTCATCAATGTGTTGAGTGCTACAGTGGAGGTTAGTTTATTAGCACAAGTGCATGACGGTAAGTAATATACAATGTACAGGTGATTTAACTGGGTATAAAATATATAAACGAGTACTACTGAGTAATAGTGCTAATCAGATGTATGTACAGATATAGATATAGTATTGATATGTACAGTGATACAGGTATAAAGACACTATGGTAGTAAGTCATACTGGCCAGCAGTGTAACTAGTAAGAGTAGGTAAGAGATATGTACAGATATAGATATAGTATTAATATGTACAGTGATACAGGTATAAAGACACTATGGTAGTAAGTTGTACTGGCCAGCAGTGTAACTAGTAAGAGTAGGTAAGAGATATGTACAAAAGTAAGAAACAGAGTGGACAGACACAACATACAAAGTGGGAAATTAGGGGTTAAATGCCGAGTTGAAGAGGTGGGCTTTGAGCAGTTTTTTCAATGAGTCCAGAGTTGGGGTGGTGCAGAGTTCTGCGGGGAGGGAGTTCCAGAGGGTGGGAGCTGCCACACTGAAAGCTCTGTCCCCGAAGGTCCGCAGTCTGGTTCGGGGGATGGAGAGCAGACCAGTGTCTGTGGATCGTAGGGACCGTGACTGAGTGTGGGGGTGGAGGAGGTCAGTGAGGTACTGAGGTGCCAGAGTGTGGAGGGATTTGTAGGTGAGCAGGAGGGTTTTGTAGGTGATGCAGGATTTGATGGGAAGCCAGTGGAGGTGGATGAGGGTGGGGGTGATGTGCTGCCAGGGTTTGGTGCGGGTTAGAACCCTGGCAGCTGAATTTTGAACATACTGGAGCCTGTCCAGGGTTTTAGATGGAATCTGGCGTACCTACCTACCTTACCCACCTCTACTGTTCCTCACCTGCGGGGGGATGTGTCCCTCATGCCGCTCTATAACTGCCTGGTTCACGATAGCATTTCATTAAATACATGGAGTTCTGAAATCCATGTATTTCAGCATTCAGGATACGACATTCATTCAAAATAGATATCTTGAAACATGCGTTATGGATTTTCTCTGCTCACCTCCGCCCTGAAGGTGGCTCGGCTACAAGATGAAACGCAGGCAGTGAAGCCCATCGCATTCAGACACACTCGTGTCGTACAAGCGAAACTATAAAAACAGATCTCAGATCTGATGAGAGGGAGATTTTTGGCCACAGCCACCGCTTTACACCAACAAATTATATCTAAAGAATCTTTCTTTGCGTGATTAAATCAAAGACTTGAATTAATTAATAATAAAAGCATTTAAAATGGTGGCTGTTCGGTCTCACAGCGAGCTACAAGCAGCTGGTTCTCTATTTACTCAGCTGGAGTATGTAACAAAAAAAAGAAGAAATGTCTATAGTGGGCGGGAGTACATTTTTACAAGATTATTACGGTTGTTCCTGTGATGCTACTTGAGTTGTGTCTGATTATTTGTTCAGATCTAGATCTAGACCTGTAAATCAAATACAATTTAATGACTGAATAAACGACTACTACTACTACTACTACTACTACTACTACTACTACTACTACTACTACTACTACTACTACTACTACTACTTGTAAGTCGCTTTGGATAAAAGCGTCAGCTAAATGACTAAATGTAAATGTAAATGTATTACTACTACTACTACTAAATCAAATCAAATGTATTTGTAAGGCCCGACAACACACGTTAATGTCCCCATGGGCCGGACACGTCAAAACAAAACAAAAACACCATTTAGTCCAAAACATTATAAATAAAATAAATGCAACACTCCCAGACATACCCCATGTGAAGGTAAGGAAAAACTCACTAAAACCTAGTAATAGGAAAAAAAGCACCACAGGCAATGTGGAGGAGAGAAAGGGGGGATCTCCCTTCTTAGATGTCGGTGATAGTAGTGTTGCAATAAAACAGGCGAACAGTTGGTAAGCATGCACTCATGTGTGTAGTGAAACACAGATAAGTGCATGCGATAGCAACTGAACATTTTGAAAGTTTAAAAATAGAGCTGATGGTGGATCTATTTGAGGCGCAGAGAGGGTCGCGTCCTCCCGGTCATCATCACGGGACGTCCAACACTCCGGTCATCACTACGAGACAGCCACTCACAGGAAGACGGGGAGACTGTTTGTACTTGTGTTCTAATCTTTTTTGTGCCAGGTACTATAGCCCATTATTTCTGGCAGGGGGGGACGGCCAATGTAAACTAGCATTTTTGTCTACAATTGGATACATTTACATTCTATTTTATGAAATGTTCCTTAACACTTTCAGTGCCCATCACGTCATATGACGTTTTATCAGCCCAATGCCTGAATGCCCACGACGTGTATTAGCGTTTTTATTTTTTTTATTCACGATCTGATTTCATATTTCATCAACCGAGTCTCCCGTTGGTACAGCAGCTCCTCCAGCAGCTCAGAATGGAAAAAAGCGCCCCCTATCGTCTATCCCTGAGTAACTGCACGTCAGTCGCTTAGACTGACCTGGGATCAGTCGATATGTAGTGGCGGAGCCAGCTGGCTCTCTGAGTTGGCAAGCTGTCTGCTCAACATGGAAGTCATCGCGGGACGGGAATCAGCCTGGAATATATATTCACAGTAGCTGAATCGATAGTAGACAGTGATCGATTTTTGGAATGGCGATCAGGAATTGGAATGATCTTTTAGGAGAACATCTGATCTGAGGTAAGGAATATATTTTACCAGTCTTGGGATAATCAGAGTTGTATTCGCTGATGAGGAACTCAGATAATCGATTTTCAGCTCGCGGCCCCAGCGTGCATACGTACACATAATTATACTATCGATAATCTAGCGTTTATTTGAAAGCGATTCATAAATAGGTTGACAAATGACAATGTTTTTGTGTATTCTAGAATATTCCAGTAAACGTCTTTTATCGCGGAATCTTTTTATTTTCCTTGAAAACGAGGGCTTTTCAAAATGCTATAAAACTAAAATGAACCGATAAAAAAACAATCCGCTTCGACAATGTTGACTGGAAAACGATTCATTGATAAAGCGACGGGCACATTAGACACATAGCCATAATTTAACACAGGGGTCAGCAACCTTTTTGACATGGAGTGCCTGTTTGAAATATAGTTGTAACTAGTGTGCCTCAACAATATTCCATGCATCGTAATTTTCTCATAATCAGGTATTTTTAATGATAATTTTTACATTATTACATCATTATTGTTAATATTATTAACAATATTATTATGATGGTTGTATCAACCCTAAATCTGAGTTGGGGGGGGGGAATGCAATGCAGACAAACAGCTGCATACAGTGCGACCATTTCACTCACATTTGCCCATTCATTTTTGGACACATCACACACCATCGGTGTGTGTACTGTACGTGTGCTGTCATAGCTCCACCTACAGGCCTAATGGAGAACACCAGGAGAACACCAGGATGTGAATGGAGGGTGAATGTGAGGTATATCGTGTAAATAAGTTTTGATTGATCGCAAGACTACACTGTAAAAAAAATAATAATAATAAATTACCAGAACTTAAAAATATTGAGTTCAGTTAAGGTTTTCAGTTTTCAATCCATAATAAGTTAACAGAAAAATAAGTACACAACCACATTAATTCAACCTAATAAAACTCTGTTTATTGTCATTGTTTTAAGAACACAAGTTGACTTGGTAATACTCACACATTTTGAGTAAAACAAATTGCTTTTAACATGTGCAATGTTCAATGAAATAGAAAAATAAATAATAAAATTTGTTGATTAATCCCACTGGTCACAATGGTGACCGTAATAATGTTTTTGTTATAAGGCTCTGCAAATGTTACTGAATGATGTAGCAATGTATTTCCAGCTAAATTGTAATAATAAACAAATAAAGGGTCTCAATTAAATATGTGGTAGTAAAAAGAACCTGTGGGAGGATTTCAACAAAATATTTCACTATAATATTTCAAAGCAAAAAAATAAAAATAAAAAAAATTATAATTTTTAATGCTGCCCCCTGTGCCTATGCAAATGCCCCCGCGTGCCTGTGCAGGCACGCATGCCTAGGGTTCCCTACCCCTGATTTAAAACATAGATTAGGCGTTATTAACGCTAACATTGAAGTGGATGGTGGGCATTCAACCGGTAAATCAAGGTTATAAGCTTGGGCTCTGAAAGTGTTAACGTACATTGTCCCTCTCTCACAAATAACCTGAAACTAAACGAAAACCCAGTCCTATAGTTAGCTAGCTTCTGTGATGCTAACTTCCTGTCCTCACGGATGTTTGAAGAGGCTGTTCTTTGAGCAAGTTTGAGCAAAAACGCAAAGCCAACTCATAATAAGTATACATATAGGAAACCCGTATGTCATTTTCTGCAGCACACAGCATACTGTACGCACCGCTAGCGAGCTGGGAGAGAGAGACGCTGTCGCGGCTAAATTGACATCGTATCTTATTGCCGTTGAAGAACTCCGTGAGCTGCAGAGCCGGGGGGGGTGACACCCAGGGAGGGAGGCAGGCGGGCTAATTGGAATGCCGGGTGCCGCGCTGCAGAGCTGTGCCGGGTGCCGCTGTAGAGCGCCATCATTCAAAGCCGAACGCCTCGCACCAGGGACAGCCGAGGCGTCGCGTGTCAGAGGCTGGATCACCCAGGAGGAGGGGGGGGGGGGGGGGGGGGGAGGGGGGGGGCAGTCCTGCTGCTGCTCTTACCGGCATATTCCACCTTCTCTTATTTTCTCTTCCCCATCGCTGTGTTCTCTTCTTCTTCTTCTTCTTCTTCTTCTTCTTCTTCTTCTTCTTCTTCTTCTTCTTCTTCTTCTTCTTCTTCTTCTTCTTCTTCTTCTTCTTCTTCTTCTTCTTCTTCTTCTTCTTCTTCTTCTTCTTCTTCTTCTTCTTCTTCTTCTTCTTCTTCTTCTTCAGTTTGTTGAAGGGAAAGAAACATAATGAACTAATACCAGGTTGGGAATAATGTGACATTAATATTATACTTGATTGATTGATTGATTGATGTTTTTTTTATTTTCGTGTCTTACATACGGGTGTATGTGCCCACTGCCCAGCCCATATATGGGCTTACAAGACACATAAACAATAAGTATATAATAGTATACTTGACATTGACAATAACTTCTTATATATAGACCAAGATGGCCACAAAAAAATAAAACATAATATAAACAATGTATGTAAAACAATGAAACAAGAGGAATTCATATAAAATTATACTAATGTATAACAATGTCACATGTTATTGTAACCCGTTGGGACGCCTGTTATTTTTCTACAACGGAGTTCGGCGATTCTGATTGGCCAGTGTCATTTCTGGTCAATCGTGGGACCGCAAGTTTCTACACTGGTTAAGCTTAGGCGCTCGTTCGAAGTCGGTTAAGGTTAGAGTTTGTCTTAGAGCGAGGCGATAGAACGCCTGCCCTGCTTCCGACGGTTAAGCTTAGGCACTCTTTCGAAGTTGGTTAAGGTTAGGGTTAGGGTTAGAGCAGGGCGATAGAATGCCAGGTGCTTTGCAGGCTGTTCGACGCGGAAATGGGCAAAGACACAGCTCGTCACGCTATTGGGCGCACATGTCACATGACCAGAAACGTCAGTGGCCAATCAGATTCGCAAATCGCCGAACTCCGTTGTAGAAAATATAGACGCCGTTGGGACAGGGAAGTACAGTATGCCGAATCACCTTGTGCCACGTACTCCTCATAGATGATTGGCCCCGGCCGGTGTTTCAGGAGCCAATGGGCGATCGAGGATCCCGCCGTAGTGCTATAGTTTCGAGCGCCGCTACAGTGTGTGCGCATGATCGACATTTAGCGGATCTAGCGGGGAGCGCGTCGCCCGTCGAACGGCACCGATAACAGCGTCACCCCGACTCGGCTGAAACAAAACGGGAGATGGAGATTATTTAGGGCTGGGCGACGATATGGCCGAAAAGTTTATCACGATAACATTTTTCATATCAAGAGACGAGAGAAAAAAAAGTATCTCAATTTGGTCAGTATTGTCATTTGGACGAGCGAAGCCATTACTTTAAGTCGCGGGCAAGAAAGACAAGTTTGTCCACTGTCTCTGGTTTTTTAAAGCTGCCCTGTTGCAGGCCACAATAAAAAAAAATTATAAAAAAAAACTCGATATTATTTTTATTACCGATTATTAAAATATATTGCGATAATTATCCTTATTGTTTTATCGCCCAGCAGCCCTAAGATTATACACTCGAAGCACCGCAGTCATGGCGTCTCGTTGAGGAAGACGTCCGCTCGGCCCGCACAGCGCTTGGCTGATTCTCCCTTTTCACTCCGGGAGAAACATATTATTGGAAAAAGCAGCGTCCGTATAAATTGTTAAACGTACAGAACGTGGACCGTGTCAGTGTTGTGCGTGTCAGGAGCAGAGAGAGCCGGCTGCTTAATTCATCACAGGAAGAAACGACTTCCCACCTCGTCTTCAACGCTGTCTTTTCTCCAGACGTCATCAGCCAGGATTGAATTGGGTAAAAAGAGAAAACGGAGCAGGACTACATTCAAATGTATCGTCATCATGCAGCACAAGTACAGTACCATGAAAATTAGTTTGGCATCCAACCAGAGTGACAATGTAACAGTAAAGTGGGATAGTAATATACAATGTACAGGTGATTAAACTAATATATAAATGAGTACTACATTTACATTTACATTTAGTCATTTAGCTGACGCTTTTATCCAAAGCGACTTACAAGTTCTGTACGACAAGCCATCAGGAAGGAAGGGCACGACTCTATCAGCTGAGTAACAATGTTCATCAACGTGTTGAGTGTTACAGTGTAGGTTAGTTTATTAGGACAAGTGCATGACAGTACGGTTAGTTAGGGTTCGATTTTTTTTTTATTGTTTTTTTTTTTTTATTCAGATAATGGTTGAAGAAGTGCGTCTTTAGTCGACGGCGAAAGATTGGACGTGTTTCGGCTGTCCTAACTGGGGTGGGTAGTTCATTCCACCATTGTGGGGCAAGGACTGAGAATAGGCGACTTCTCTTTGATGACCCTCCCGGAGCTTGGATAGGAGTAGGTCTGAGGCGGCCAGAAGATGCAGAGCGTAGGGGTCTTGAGGGTGTGTAGTTAGAGACCATTGACCGGAGGTAGGCGGGAGCGGTTCCCTTTGCCGCACGGTATGCTAGGTCGAGGGCCTTGAAGCGGATACGTGCAGCAATGGGGAGCCAGTGCAGGTCCCTAAGAAGTGGGGTGACATGGGCCGACTTCGGTAGGTTTGAGATCAGGCGGGCCGCTGCGTTCTGAATGAGTTGAAGAGGCTTGGTGGCAGTGGCCGGGAGGCCAGCTAGCAGTGCATTGCAGTAGTCGAGGCGGGAGATGACTGTTGATTGGACGAGGAGTTGGGTGGCTTCTTTTGTCAGGAAGGGGCGGATCCTTCTGACGTTGCTCAGGAGGAATCGGCAGGTTCTGGTCGTCGCTGCAATGTGAGCAGAGAAGTTCAACTGGTCGTCGAGGACAACACCAAGGTTCTTGGCGGTCGGGGACGCAGTCACAGCTGCATTCTCGACTGTGATGGAAAGGTCGGTCAGGGGGGAGGATTTGGCCGGCAGGTGGAGCAATTCTGTTTTTGCTTAGGTTCAGTTTGAGGTGGTTGGACGTCATCCAGGCTGAGATGTCGGACAGACAGGCCGAGATCCGCTCAGAGACGTGGATATCTGAGGGAGGGAAGGAGAGGAAGAGTTGAGTATCGTCGGCTACTAAGTGATAGTGCTAATCTGATGAGTTGTAGTATTAATATGTACAGTGATACAGGTATAAAGACACTATGGTAGTAAGTCATACTGGCCAGCAGTGTAACTAGTAAGAGTAGGTAAGAGATATGTACAGATATAGATATAGTATTAATATGTACAGTGATACAGGTATAAAGACACTATGGTAGTAAGTCACACTGGCCAGCAGTGTAACTAGTAAGAGTAGGTAAGAGATATGTACAGATATAGATATAGTATTAATATGTACAGTGATACAGGTATGAAGACACTATGGTAGTAAGTCATACTGGCCAGCAGTGTAACTAGTAAGAGTAGGTAAGAGATATATACAGATATAGATATAGTATTAATATGTACAGTGATACAGGTATAAAGACACTATGGTAGTAAGTCATACTGGCCAGCAGTGTAACTAGTAAGAGTAGGATTTGTACAGATATACAGTATCTACTGATATGCAAAAGGACTCTGTGCAGGTAAATACAGACAGGTGTGGATATGTATATATGTGTGAGAATAAATACATGGTATACAAAGCGTTTGTACATGCCATCATACAGAGCTATGGTTTATATGCAGGTGTATAAGTAAGTATATATAGGGGTTATATGCAGGTATATTCAAACAAATATGGATATATATATATGTGCAAATATAAGAATATGAATGTAAATAGAAATATGTGTATATACAGCACTGCTGTACATATGCAGAGTGTATGGGTAGACTATAGTATGAGGGGGTAGTTCAGATTATTATGATTACTATGATTCCAGTGTGATTTCATCGTTTGCACAGTCTGGCAAACCCAGTGTAGAAGGACCTGGCTTCCTAGGCCTTGTTACAGTTTCCTCACATCTGC
>NC_140178.1:3124274-3146774 GCF_963971535.1 Notolepis coatsorum
AAAGCAAAAATAGACAGCTGTCCCTCACAGAGAGGTGAAATAAAGCAAAAATAGACAGCTGTCCCTCACAGAGAGGTGAAATAAAGCAAAAATAGACGGCTGTCCCTCACAGAAAGGTGAAATAAGGCAAAAATAGACAGCTGTCCCTCACAGAGAGGTGAAATAAAGCAAAAATAGACAGCTGTCCCTCACAGAGAGGTGAAATAAAGCAAAAATAGACGGCTGTCCCTCACAGAAAGGTGAAATAAAGCAAAAATAGACAGCTGTCCCTCACAGAGAGGTGAAATAAAGCAAAAATAGACAGCTGTCCCTCACAGAGAGGTGAAATAAAGCAAAAATAGACAGCTGTCCCTCACAGAAAAGTGAAATAAGGCAAAAACCATGACAAGTGCAGAAGATAGTGTTGCCACGCAGACTGCTGTAGAGCTAAACCACACCGGGCAGCTCTCAGTGCAGAATATAGTGTTGCCACGCAGACTGCTGTAGAGCTAAACCACACCGGGCAGCTCTCGGTGCAGAATATAGTGTTGACACACAGACTGCTGTAGAGCTAAACCACACCGGGCAGCTCTCAGTGCAGAATATAGTGTTGCCACGCAGACTGCTGTAGAGCTAAACCACACCGGGCAGCTCTCGGTGCAGAATATAGTGTTGCCACACAGACTGCTGTAGAGCTAAACCACACCGGGCAGCTCTCGGTGCAGAATATAGTGTTGCCACGCAGACTGCTGTAGAGCTAAACCACACCGGGCAGCTCTCAGTGCAGAATATAGTGTTGCCACGCAGACTGCTGTGGAGCTAAACCACACCGGGCAGCTCTCGGTGCAGAATATAGTGTTGCCACGCAGACTGCTGTAGAGCTAAACCACACCGGGCAGCTCTCGGTGCAGAATATAGTGTTGCCACACAGACTGCTGTAGAGCTAAACCACACCGGGCAGCTCTCGGTGCAGAATATAGTGTTGCCACGCAGACTGCTGTAGAGCTAAACCACACCGGGCAGCTCTCAGTGCAGAATATAGTGTTGCCACGCAGACTGCTGTAGAGCTAAACCACACCGGGCAGCTCTCGGTGCAGAATATAGTGTTGCCACGCAGACTGCTGTAGAGCTAAACCACACCGGGCAGCTCTCAGTGCAGAAGATAGTGTTGCCACGCAGACTGCTGTAGAGCTAAACCACACCGGGCAGCTCTCAGTGCAGAATATAGTGTTGCCACGCAGACTGCTGTAGAGCTAAACCACACCAAGCAGCTCTCAGTGCAGAATATAGTGTTGCCACGCAGACTGCTGTAGAGCTAAACCACACCGGGCAGCTCTCAGTGCAGAATATAGTGTTGCCACGCAGACTGCTGTAACTAAACCACACCGGGCAGCTCTCAGTGCAGAATATAGTGTTGACACACAGACTGCTGTAGAGCTAAACCACACCGGGCAGCTCTCAGTGCAGAATATAGTGTTGCCACGCAGACTGCTGTAGAGCTAAACCACACCGGGCAGCTCTCGGTGCAGAATATAGTGTTGCCACGCAGACTGCTGTAGAGCTAAACCACACGGGCAGCTCTCAGTGCAGAATATAGTGTTGCCACGCAGACTGCTGTGGAGCTAAACCACACCGGGCAGCTCTCAGTGCAGAATATAGTGTTGCCACGCAGACTGCTGTAGAGCTAAACCACACCGGGCAGCTCTCAGTGCAGAAGATAGTGTTGCCACGCAGACTGCTGTAGAGCTAAACCACACCGGGCAGCTCTCAGTGCAGAAGATAGTGTTGCCACGCAGACTGCTGTAGAGCTAAACCACACCGGGCAGCTCTCGGTGCAGAATATAGTGTTGACACTAGGGCTATTCCCGACTAAGGATTTGGATGGTCGACTAGGATTGGCCAAAATTTGCCGTTAGTCGACTATTGGTCGACTAAAAAAATAGTATAATATTTTTTTTTTTTTTTTTTTTTTTATCATTCCATTTGGGCTGTGGGGGGTGCTTAATGTCTGAAGGAGTCGACTGAAGGCTTCTTGCAAAAGCATGCAATTGGTCCACTGATGGATACATCTTGATATTTGTCTAGTCTAGTGTGTTCATTAGACAGGTGAAATCCTCTTTCAGTGCCTCTGTGCCTGTTTTCTTAGGCAGTTAGCCTCTGGTATGCGCGCCATTAGCATTAGCCACGCTTCTAGGCCTCTTTTCTTTTGGAAAGAATGATAAAAAAATATATATATTATTTTTTTCTTATTTTTTTTTCTTATTATATTCGACTAAGAGGTTGGCCAGTCGACTACGGCTCCTTTCGACCGATTAGTCGACTAATCGATTAATAGGGGTCAGCCCTACTCGACACACAGACTGCTGTAGAGCTAAACCACACCGGGCAGCTCTCGGTGCAGAATATAGGTGTGAACTACTTGCCATCTGCGTTGCATCGCGTGAACAACGGCGACGCTTCAAATGTGATAACGACCTTATATTGAGGTTAAAGCAGCCTGAGTGGGGGACCGCTGACAATGATGCAGACCTACTGTACTGGAAATACGTTTCCCTGCAAGAAAATAATCAAGAGGTTTATTTGTCACATATACATACCAGCAGGGCATACAGTGACATGCGGGTGGTCATGCCCGCATCGATTGTGCAATAATACTAATAATAAAATAGACATAGAAAAGGAAAAAAAAATAGGTAAGACACAAGATGTGCATGATAAAAAAAGACATGCTAAGTTCTTGAGAAACTGGTTCCTATGTACACTACTATACAATACAATAGACAATTTTAACTCCGTCATTATTATACTTAATGTATCTAAACTACCTCCTTCCTTTAAAGTGACATTTTGTTTAAAGTGATTGCAGCATGAATGTTTGTGTGTGTGTGTGTGTGTGTGTGTGTGCGTGCTTGCGTGTGTGTGTGCGTGTGTGTATGCGTGTGTGCGTGTGTGTGTGTGTGTACTTGTGAGTGGCGAGTGTTCAATGTTCTGTTTGACTCCTCCTCCTACAGCGTCTATATTTTCTACAACGGAGTTCGGCAATTTGAGAATCTGATTGGCCACTGACGTTTCTGGTCATGTGACATGTGCGCCCCATAGCGTGACGAGCTGTGTCTTTGCCCATTTCCGCTTCGAACAGCCTGCAAAGCACCTGGCGTTCTATCGCCATGCTCTAAGACAAACTCTAACCTTAACCGACTTCGAACGAGCGCCCAAGCCTAACCAGTGTAGAAACTTGCGGTCCCACGATTGGGCGTGCACGTCACATGACCAGAAATGACACTGGCCAATCAGATTCGCAAATCGCCGAACTCCGTTGTAGAAAAATAACAGGCGTACAGGCTTCTCTCTGTGACAGATGTCCATCCTTCCTCCAGAGGGTGTCTGGGCTGTTCTAGCTCTACTTATCTCTTTCAGAGAGAGAGAGAGAGAGGGGGGGGGGGGGGGGGGGGGGGGGCTCGCTTCACTCTGTAAACCTGTGTCTTTCAAGTTCTGCAATAAATCAAATGAGCAACACACACTTATTCCTTCTCTCTCTCCTCTCTCTCTCTCTCTCTCTCTCTCTCTCTCTCACACACCCTACATCTCTCTCTGTCTCTCTCTCGCTCTATCTCTCTCTCTCTTTCGTTTCAGGTTTGTGTAAATTGTACAGTTTTGTTCAGGGGTTTTGAGGACATTGTTTATAGCGTCGGGGACGCTCCTTGGGGGGGGGGGGGGGGGGGGGGGGGGTTCGTACATCTTACGACACAAACAGAATGCAGCAGAGATGTAAGTGAAGAGGTTTGTCTCAGTTTGTCGCACGGCTGTGTCTCCTGGTGTCGGGGGGGGGGCTGGAGGGAGGGTGTGATCCCCCAGAGAGACCTGTGAAGGACGCTGATGACCTTTTCATGTGTTGTCCACGTCTGCTGTCCGGGTACTGGGGGAGAGAGGAGAGAGGAGAGGGTCTGGAGGAGAGGGTACCGGGAGAGAGAGAGGAGACAGAGGAGGGGGATGAGGGGGTCGGCTGGAGGGAGGGTGTGATCCCCCAGATAGATCTGTGAAGCACACTGATGACCTTTTACCATGTTGTCCACGTCTGCTGCCCGGGTGCTGGAGGAGAGAGAGGAGAGAGGAGAGAGAGGAGAGAGGAGAGGGTACCGGGGGAGAGAGAGGAGAGGGGAGAGGGTTTGGAGGAGAGATAGAAGAGGGAGGAGAGAGAGGAGAGCGAGGAGAGAGAGGAGAGAGAGGAGAGGAGAGGAGAGGAGATAGGAGAGAGAGGATAGAGAGGAGAGGGTACCGGGGGAGAGAGAGGAGAGGGGAGAAGGTTTGGAGGAGAGATAGAAGAGGGAGGAGAGAGAGGAGAGCGAGGAGAGAGAGGAGAGAGAGGAGAGGAGAGGAGATAGGAGAGAGAGGATAGAGAGGAGAGGGTACCGGGGGAGAGAGAGAAGAGGGTAGAGGATTTGGAGGAGAGATAGAAGAGGGATGAGAGAGAGGAGAGCGAGGAGAGAGAGGAGAGAGAGGAGAGGAGAGGAGATAGGAGAGAGAGGATAGAGAGGAGAGAGAGGAGAGAGAGGAGAGAGAGGAGAGAGGAGAGAGAGGAGAGGAGAGGAGAGAGAGGAGAGAGAGGAGAGAAGAGAGATATGAGAGAGAGGAGAGATAGGAGAGGAGAGAAGAGAGAGGAGAGAGAGGAGAGAGAGGAGAGAGGAGAGATAGGAGAGAGAGGAGAGGAGAGGAGATGAGAGAGGAGAGAGGAGAGATAGGAGAGAGAGGAGAGAGAGGAGAGGAGAGGAGAGATGAGAGATATGAGAGAGAGGAGAGAGAGGAGAGGAGAGGAGAGAGGAGAGAGAGGATAGAGAGGAGAGAGGAGAGAGAGGAGAGAGATGAGAGAGAGGAGATAGAGGAGAGATGAGAGATAGGAGAGAGAGGAGAGGAGATGAGAGGAGAGGAGAGGAGAGAGGAGAGAGAGGAGAGAGAGGAGAGGAGAGTGAGGAGAGAGAGGAGAGATGAGAGATAGGAGAGATAGGAGAGAGAGGAGAGGAGAGAAGAGAGAGGAGAGATGAGAGAGAGAGGAGAGGAGAGAGAGGAGAGAGATGAGAGGAGAGGAGAGAGGAGAGAGATGAGAGAGAGGAGAGATAGGAGAGAGAGGAGAGATAGGAGATAGGAGAGAGAGGAGAGACAGGAGAGAGGAGAGAGAGGATAGAGGAGATAGATGAGGGGGTCTGGAGGAGAGAGATGAGAGAGGAGAGAGAGGAGAGAAATGAGAGAGGAGATGAGAGAGGAGATAGGAGAGATAGGAGAGATAGGAGCGAGAGGAGATAGGAGAGAGAGGAGAGATAGGAGAGATAGGAGAGATAGGAGAGAGAGTAGGGGGTCTGGAGGAGAGAGTGGAGAGAGGAGAGATAGGAGAGAGAGGAGGGGGTCTGGAGGAGAGAGAGGAGAGAGAGGAGAGAGAGGAGAGAGAGGAGGGGGTCTGGAGGAGAGAGAGGATAGAGAGGAGGGTGTCTAGAGGAGAGAGAGGAGATAGAGGAGAGAGAGGAGAGGGTCTGGAGGAGAGAGATGAGAGAGATGAGTGGGTCTGGAGGAGAGAGATGAGAGAGAGGAGAGAGAGGAGAGAGAGGAGAGAGAGGAGAGGGAGGAGAGATAGGATAGAGAGGAGAGAGAGGAGGGAGGAGAGAGGGGAGAGAGAGGATAGAGAGGAGAGAGAGGAGGGAGGAGAGAGAGGAGAGAGAGGAGAGAGAGGAGAGGGTCTGGAGGAGAGAGAGGAGAGGAGAACTGAGGGGAGACCAGAGTCAGTCTATATAAGGAGGAGAGACTGTGGAGGTTTAAAGAGACCAACAGAGTCGGTCTATATAAGGTCCCCGAAGCCTGTTTTTGGGCTTCAAACTGTGTCAGGGTTTTTTGAACGGACGTTCGAACCTTCGTTTTTTATTTAAAAAAAATCACAATACATTATTTTTCTTCCAAAAATATTTTAATTTAAATTTTTTATAAATATCATCAAACTAAATCCTCAATTCGAATTTTTTTTAATTAAATCAACTTTCTTTAATGAATATAACTAATCAGTTTTAATACTATAATATTAGTGTAGCCTAATCTCTATCTGCAACTGTGAAGAAAAACCCCATCGGTTTAAACAGAATGAATAGACACATTTTTTTTATTACAAAAAAATAATTCGAATGTTGATTTAGAATTCGAATACCAACGTAATGAACGAAGGTCCGCACGTTCGAACGTTTAGGCTCAGCCCTAATAAGGAGGAGAGACTGGTGGTGGTTTATAGAGACCAGCAGAGTCAGTCTATATAAGGAGTAGATACTGTGGAGGTCTTGATGGAGAAATCCATAACGTTCAAGACGGTGAAACAACAGTGAAACAAAACAAACACGTTCAGGGAAAATCGTTGAATGTGATGCGATTTCTACCCGTGGAGTAATACTCTGATCCACTGTGTTCTGTGGTGTGGTGTGAGTTTAGTACATGTCTCCAATTAACCACAATCTCTGCTAAAAGGCCCGGGAATCGCACGGCAACAGTGAATGGTTGTCATGGTAACTATGGACTCTGTGTGCAAAAAAAAACACCGGATGGTCCGAGCATGGAGGCTGGTCTGTGTAGAAAAAAGGCATTTTGTCCTTTTTTGAATAAATTAACCATTCTGTGTTGTCAGTGACTTCCCCGTTCAATATCAGTGACTATAAATTACTAATAGTGGTATGTATATACTGTATAACAGGGGTCGGCAATTAAGATTGGCCTCTGGCCCAATTTTTTCCAAGCCATCATATGGCGGGCCGGAACCAAAAACAATGGCTAATTTAATAAATAAAAAAATGTGTAACTCTATGACAGACCACCTTATAACTAAGACATACATTTGGATCAAAATAAACGAGCTGCATAGGTGGCATAATAAACTGTAAACGAGATTTTTTTTCTACCTTCCATTATTATATAATAATACATGTTTGCACTGAACATTATACCTTTGTCTTTTTGCCATTTCATTATAAAACCTGGACTGGACTCTTGAGACACAATAGCAATTTTCCATTGGTCCTCCCAGTCCACATGACCGTTTCTAGCATTTCCATTGGCTATAGTGACAGACATAGATATATGTTTTGTTTTGTTTGGCTTTGGCAATGTAAACGTATGTTTCCCATGCACACCCCGCACCCCCCCTTCCAATGTGCCTGGGTAACAGTGTCAGTCAGTGACAGATGCTTACCCGTCTGTGCAAAGGGGGGCGGGCCAGGGTGTTCAGAGTTCGGACTGCTGTGGGGAAAAAACTGTTTGTGAAGCGTGTGTGTGTCTGGTTAGAATGGACCTGTAACGACCTGAGGGCATGTGCTGGAATAAGTGGTGTGCTGGGCGGGAGGGATCGTTGACTATTCTATACTCTATTCAAAACAGTATAAAACGGAAATGTACCGATGAAAAACAATCTGTCTCGGGCATGCTCCTTAGACTCATAGATATAATATAAGATATATTTTAAGCACTCGCAAATGTCACAGTCTAAAACTATATCCATTGAGTAAAGACCTGGCGATGAAGGCGGAATCAGCGCCCCCTGCTGCTGGCGGTCAATGTGTTAAGGCTTTTTTAAATCTCCCCTGAGAGGTACACAACTTCAACCCGTCACTAAGGCTATTCCATAATTGAACTCCCAAAATTGAAACACATCTAGCTTTTACATTAGTTCTTACCTTTTTACATGTTTTAAGAATACACAACCCTCTTAAATGATACTTTCCTTCTCTTGGTTGAAAGACACATTGATTACAAACTGGTGGGCTTTTACTCTTAGCACGAAAAATTATTTCCAAGGTTTTTATGTACACCATATCTACAAATTGTAATGTGCTGTACTTTATGAATAATGGATTTGTCGATTCAAGGTAACTAGCTTTGTTTATTATTCTAATAGCTCTTTTCTGTAGTTTAATAATATGATCTATATTTGTTTTATAAATAAATATATGCAAGTAAAGATAAAGTTTGAATGACATACTGAACTGGTGTTTTAATTTCACACCACACTGTTTGTTTGCTATTTCAGCACCAGGCGCTGTCCACCAACTTTAGTCATGTTGAGCAAGCGCTACATTGCACCTCGCTGCCTATACCTGTTATTCACTCAAAACATGGATACAACAAAGTATAATAATGCTTATCATCTTTCCAGAGATAACTCATACAGCAGTGTGGAGGGGGGGGGGGGGGGGGGGAACATAAAAATCGACAAACAAAGTTTCGGTCGAGTCTTTCACCTTCATCATTTCTCTGTTTCACCGCATAGACATTCTGGAATAGTAGAGTTAATAATAGAATCCTGGAGTTCTGGAAGTGTTGTTGAACCCTCCTACAAGGTGTACAACAACATGATCGTGTTGATACGTGTGTCGCGTCAGGACCTGTTCGTGGCCTCCGGCTGGCCTTGTCATCCTGGAAGAGCTCGTACAACTCTCTCAGGATGGAAATGCTGCGACATGCAGTGGGATGAAAAAAGTTATCACTGTGAAGAATGCATGCCGCCAGCCCTCCGTACATACTGTACCCTATTGAAAAATCAGCACACAAATTGACAAAATAAAAAATTGCATACATTTCAGACATAAGAATAGGTATAAAAGACAATAAAAGTAGTGCAATGTAAGCCTCCTTCCAGGAGATCGCTGCACAGCCCTCACGTGAACCGCCCCCCCCCCCCCCCCCCCCCCCCCTCCTTCCAGTAGAGAGCACGACGACCCCGTGACCTCCTTAATAATTTCTCTCCGCCACGTACTGTAGCACCGTGAGGAAGAGACCGTGTGACATTTTAAACACAAACACCTTAAAGGAGGGTCCACCCCCCCCGGGCCTTCCTCCCCGCTTCCGTGCCATTAAACACATCGCGGATCAGACACATTCCGCCAGGCTTTTAGCATCTCTCCGCCGCGGGCGCGTTGCTTACACGGGCGGAACACGGCATTTCCATAAAGAGAAAAAAAGGCTCTTATTCACAGGAGGGTTTGAGCTATTACCAGACGAGTCTTCTTCTGCGGAGACGTCCTCCACTCTCCTCCTCCTCCTCCTCCTCCTCCCCGAACGACTAAAAACCAGCCCCATGAATAAATAAAACTAGGTGTACGGTTTCGCCCTCCGGTCGCGCGGCTGAAATCACTGGGAAGTGCGTCCGTCCGCGGGTCCTGGGGCGTCGGGGATGGGGTTTGTTTACTTTGGGACACGCTTTTGGGATCTCAAGGCTCAGATGGTTTGCTGGTCGGGTTCTGTCCAGTCAGTGCCGGCCCGGTCTCCCTTCTCCTGTTCGGGATTAGCCGGGATTAGCTGTAATTCGACTGTTCTGCTTCATGTGTGTATCGTGTATCAATGACACTACACTGTATCATGTTTCATTCAGACTGATGTAAACAAGACAAATGTCTTTCTCTGGTCTGCAACAATTGTGTGTATTGAGCCGTACTGTATTGTACCCATTCTGCAATCTGTTAAATACAGTTTTCATTCATTCATTCATTCATTCATTCATTCATTCATTCATTCATTCATTCATTCATTCATTCATTCATTCATTCATTCATTCATTCATTCATTCATTCGTTCGTTCGTTCGTTCGTCCGTCCGTTCGTTCGTCCGTTCGTTCGTTCATTCATTCATTCATTCATTCATTCATTCATTCATTCATTCATTCATTCATTCATTCATTCATTCATTCATTCATTCATTCATTCATTCATTCATTCATTCATTCATTCATGTGTATGGTTTAATTTTGTTTGTTTGTTTGATGTATATGGTGGGGGGACCAAGTCATTGTTTTGCAAGACTCAAGTCAGTCTCAAGTACTCAAGTACCAAGTCAAGTCCCAAGTCCTAACCTTTGAGTTTCGAGTCCTAAACAAGTCATAATGTGCGCTTCACCAAATGTAGTACCATTTTAACAACAGCGTAATAATATATTACATTTACACAATGTAATGCAGAATGGTTTTTAAAATGTGTATTTATTACTTTCCAAATAAACGTCCAATAATAGTCACGACGAGTCATCGGTGTGTTAAAGTCAAAGTCGAGTTGCAAGTGTTTTTTTATTTTGTCAACTCAAGTCTAAAGTCATCAAATTCGTGACTTGAGTCCAAGTGTCATGTGACTCGAGTCCAAGTGTCATGTGACTTGAGTCCAAGTGTCATGTGACTCGAGTCCACACCTCTGGTAAATGGTGCGTTTGTTCCTCACGTTCACCCCGCTCACCCACACATTTCACACACCGACGGCAGCGGCCGACCTGCTCGCGTCTATATTAATCCCAGCCGAAGAGTGCGTCGCGTTTCTCTTATTGGCCATGACGCCCATGTGACCGCGGCAGCGCGAGAGAGCGGCAGTGCGGAAATAGGCTGCATCCTCCACGTCAAGAAAGACAGACAGGCATTCTCTGTGACAAACCCTAACCTTAACTTAACCCTAACCTTAACCAACTCCAAAACAATGCCTAACCTTAACCCTAACCTTAACCAACTCCGAAACAATGCCTAACCTTAACCCTAACCTTAACCAACTCCGAAACAATGCCTAACCTTAACCCTAACCTTAACCAACTCCGAAACAATGCCTAACCTTAACCCTAACCTTAACCAACTCCGAAACAATGCCTAACCTTAACCCTAACCTTAACCAACTCCGAAACAATGCCTAACCTTAACCCTAACCTTAACCAACTCCGAAACAATGCCTAACCTTAACCCTAACCTTAACCAACTCCGAAACAATGCCTAAACTTAACCCTAACCTTAACCAACTCCGAAACAATGCCTAAACTTAACCCTAACCTTAACCAACTCCGAAACAATGCCTAAACTTAACCCTAACCTTAACCAACTCCGAAACAATGCCTAACCTTAACCCTAACCTTAACCAACTCCGAAACAATGCCTAACCTTAACCCTAACCTTAACCAACTCCGAAACAATGCCTAAACTTAACCGGCGAAAGAATGCACAAACACACCGCAGGATCCACAGCACAGCGGCGTACCAGTTGAGTTAAGCTTCGATGGAAAAACAGCGGGGACTACGGCTACATAATGCCGCAAGCTCTGCCGCTCCGCTCCGCGGCGTGTCGCAGCCAATCAGGGAAAACGCAGAAGCACTCGGCAGCACTCTTCGGCTGTGATTAAAGAATAGGCCACCTGCTCATCGGGAGCAGTTAGGGGGTTAAGGGTCTCGCTCAAGGACACTTCGACACGCTGCCCGGGAGGAGTGGGAATCGAACCCGGGAACCTCCGGATTACCAGACGACTGCTCTAACCTCCCGATCCACTGTCGCCTCGTGATGTTTGTTTGAACTATTTCCCGTACCTCTCTGTGATGTTGGTACCGCCTGTCTCTCTTCTATCTTATTTTATATTAAGAAAAAATCCCCTCTTTCGAGTGGACCTTTTCTCCTCTCGCCAGGCCGTCACTGACCATAAGAGTTAGTTCTTAATCGACCTACCTAGTTAAATAAAGGTTAAATAAATAAATACAATTCGGGGATTAGCCCCGGGAATCTGCGTGGCCTGCGCTCTTACTCTTAATCATCTCCCCCTTTCTTTCCAAGATGGCGACCGCCATCCGATATTCAGGAGGAGTACGCGGTCGTCGCCGTACTGTTTGGCTTGCAGTTTAGTTTCCCCTTCTCAGGTAATTAAAAAAGCAGGGGGGGGGGGGGGGGGGGGGGGGGGGGGGCAAAGAGAGATGCGGAGCCCCTCCCTAATGTCAAAGGGATTTCATTATCAGCTTTTGCAAAGCAGAATGGGATGAGTCCCAATGCTCCATAGTCTTAACCGCTCCTATCTCTTGAGTTGCAGTGCTAGACGGTGGGGGCGGGAGGTGGCGGGCGGAGGAGGGGGTCTTAACCGCTCCTATCTCCCCCACCTCAGACGCCATGCCGTGGCTTGAGTTGCAGTGCTAGACGGTGGGGGCGGGAGGTGGCGGAGGAGGGGGGGTCTTAACCGCTCCTATCTTCCCCCACCTCAGACGCCGCGCGCCGTGGCTTGAGTTGCAGTGCTAGACGGTGGGGGCGTGAGGTGGCGGAGGTGCGGAGGGGTGGCGGAGGTTCCCGGGGTTGATAACGCGATCATTAGAAGGTCAGAGATGCACACAAAAGAGGACAGCTTGTGTCGCCGCGCCCGCCTCTCACCGGGGCTCATTTCATCTCGTTTACAGCGCGACGGGCGCGCTGGTGGCGCGCTGCCACCCTCTCAGGAATGTGACACGGCTAATGCCGACAACTTGAAATATACACACGAGACACGGGCCCCGCCACCACGGAAATAAAGGATCTGTTTTGAGATGCAAATTTGCCATTAAGCAGAGAGTTGCCACCTCGCGTTTCTCTCGGCAGTGCGCTGTCACCCGGCTGACTGCCGCTGCCGCCTGAGCCGTCGTCGGGCTAACTAACGACGCCGCGCCATTAATGAGGCGGCGCAGGCAGACACACGGCGGCGCGGAGCGCATGTTAATGTCCAGTGGGTACGACGAGCGGGAGATTACACCTTCCTGGAATAAATTCACACAGCTGTCCCCGTAGTTTCATCATCGCTCTTGCGGAAGTGAAAACGGTGTGTCACACGTGAGAACGGATATATTTATATATATCAAGATTCGAGATTCAAGAGGTTTATTTATCACATAATACATACCAGGTAAAGGATTTGCACGCAAGACAATCGGGTCTAGCCTGCCAGCTCTAGAAGAGATCTATGGTGCCAGGATGCTTCCCCGTGCCTCTGGCATCATCAACGACCCCTCTGGTCACCCAGCCGCAGGCCTCTTTGTCCCCCTCCCCTCGGGCAGACATTACCGCTCTATCAGACGCTCTACCTCTCGGTTTACTAAGAGCTTTTCCCCCAGTGCTGTGCGGAGCCTGAATGACTCCAAAGGCTAGTTTTGTATTTTATCCTATTTTGTTTCTGTGTTTTTATTAGTGTTATTAGTCAGGTTTATGGAAGCGCTGTTTTAACTATGATATGCACTTTTAGGGGATGTTCGATATCAATTTTAGCATTTGTCCTTTTTATGCTGTCTGTGTTTTTACATATACATTTCCTGTACTGTTTACACAGTGTTTGCTCATGTACCCGTATTCCAATGTGGATTCGTCCATACGTGGCAATAAAAAATCTTTGACTTTGACTTTGACTGTTTATTTTTCTCATATTTTTACATTCACAGTTAATTATATTGTTTACACTGTTTATTTTCTTCTCATATTTTTATATTCAGATCAAATAGTTTCACCTATATTTACGTATTTTCTACTATTACCCCATCCATGCCTGTACCTCTCATCCCCCCTCCCCCACGCTTCTATGACGCCCGGATTTCCCCAAGGGGATCAATAAAGGGATATCTTATCTTTATCTTATTGTAAAGTGTCACAGCCAACTAAGTGACACTGGGTAGTATGACATCCTGATCTTATATATGATTATGGGGAATGTCTGTAAACGCCCAGTCAGAAAGGAATTGAGTAGAAACACGTTATGTGTAAACACATGTTAAGTGCCACAAGTCAACGAGTGACACTTTGTATAGTGTTCTTGTGTTTGTTGTGTATGATTGGAGCTATGTATGTGTATCTGTATATATCTGTAGTATGTGTTGGGTTATGTACTATGTACTCATGCTGGAGGTGTGAGTTGCTTTCACTTCAATACTGCTTGGCCACTGAGGAATGTGAAGACAACCTTGGAGCCTCTGGTCCAGGGCTGTACGTTAACTTTTTTTGCACATAGCACTGGTGCTACAGAGGTTGATAGTTTTGTAGCACAGGCCAAAATCTTGTAGCACAAGTATAAAACTTGTTATATTTGTAACAGTCACAAATGTGCCTATTGTATTTGTGTTATTTAGTTGCAGTGCCATGTTTGGCTGTCATTTAGTTTATCGCCATGTGTTATTATTACTATGATACTCTCATATGCTATTTTCAATTAATATCATAAACAACATAAGGAATATTAGCATAATTTTGAGTGGACTGAAGGAATGAGTCAGCGTTAATAGTTTTAAATGCAAATAATTTATTGAAACATAGAAGTGGGGTCGGTTGGGACACACACACACACAATGGGGGACCCTGATGTAAACAAGACAAACGTCTTTCTCAGGTCTGCATCCCCTTAACAATTGTGTGTATTGAGCCATACTGTACTGTACCCATTCTGCAATCTGTTAAATAAAGTTCTCATTCATTCATTCACACACACTGTTTCAACTCACCACCCCCGCATCATATTGTAGTCTAGTCTGTCTTCAAACTTCCACTCCTCTCGAAACTTGTTTATTTGAATATCAACATTATCTGTCCATCCTCAGTTTACTATAATATACTCCTGTCCTGACTAGTGACTTCATCATCTTTCCAAACGCACGCACGCACACACACACAGGGAAGGGGAGAGAGTGCCCCCCCATTTCCCTTTCCACACTGTGTCTGCTGGCTCTGCCTGTGATCAGGATTAGCTTGTTAGCTTGCTAACGTTGTAGTGATTGTAATGGTACATAAACGTTAATTTCGGGCGATGTGCGCATAAAGGAATGGCGACGGTGCAAAGCATGTAGATGCATTTGACCCGTTGCGAGAAGAAAAAAACACCACGGACTTATTTCGGGACGTGTAGGCGCACTGCTGTGTTAACGCAGCAACCGACCAACGCGCTGCTCTGCTTGCAGAAGGCGCACGGATAGGGCGGATATGACTCGTCGAGTTGTCACAAGAGTTTTTTCAAAATAAGATTATCATATGCACCTGAACGTTGCTAGCTTTCGGAGCCTAGCTGGAGCTGCGCGTGGGCAGAAATGAGACCCGCTACAGGATTTTCAAAATAAGAGTATCTATATGAACCGAATCCCTATCGCACCAGTGCTACTGAAGTAAATCCATCCATCGCACAGACCGCTGTTGCTGTAGCACGTGCGAGATATATGTCGCACTGTACAGGCCTGCTCTGGTCTCTGCTAAGTAACGGATGGGTATTTTCCAACACAAGGTAATCTGTTACTTCTCCAACAAAGAGGCCCATGGAGGACGAAGGGGAGTCAGGAAGTTAACCCTTACAGTGAGGAAGCAGAACAGACATGCATTCATGTTCTGAGGTAATGGGGTTTTCCCAGTAGATGTAATGACTAGAATGGGAGGAGAGCTAGTCCCTACGTATTGTGCATTGACTGGCTGGTGAAATGACATCACAGTGACAGCGCTGTATTTGGACCAATAAGCAAAGAGATCTGGGGCCCTTTATAAAGGCCAACTGGCCAGATCACAGTCAGATTTTGGATTTTTGGGAGATTTTAAAGACTTTCCAAGCAGGCACAAGCCGTGTCAGAAGAGATGTTTTTGTTTTATAATTCTTTTAACTGAGTTGGATATTTCCAATGAAGTCTCATTTGTAACTTGCCTTTTCTAATAAAAAATACTTCTTTATAATATATCTTTTGAGTCCTTGGACTGATTTCCAATAGCAATGTGCCCCGATGCCAGCCGACGCCCTGAGTTCCAATGGAGGGTGACTATACATGTACTGTAACTTAATAACGGATTGAATCAACTGACTGGTTAATGCTTTTCAGCTAAAAGATATATATATATATATATATATATATATATATATATATATATATATATATATATATATATATATGCTATGTACTTTATAAATACTATACATGGAAATGTGTGTTGTTTACACGTTCTGGTATCTCTGTGTCCAGACGGACTCTGTCGAGTTATGTGGGACCTCGACCGTCTGAATCACTGCAGGGTTAGACGGTCGGTTCCGCTGACGGAGGAGGAGGGGGAGACAGGAGATGCTGGGGCGTGCAAACAATGATTACGAGTTAGTACAGTGGCAATACTTGTCAACAAAGTAGTAATACAACCAAGCTTTCAATTGAGCAGTATTACAAGCCCTTTTGTAAAATAATAAGGATGATGATGATGATGATGATGATAATAACAAAATAATTGTTTTTATAGTCTATAAGAGTTCTCCTAGACAATACATTCGGTTTATTACAAACAAGAAGAGATTAACAACTCTTCATGATTACATTTCATATCAACTGGATATAACTAGACCAGTGACTTGAAGTAATCTAGACAGAAATAGTAATTGACTCGAGAACTTGGCGAGTTTAGCACCTCGCCGGGGGATATCGAGCGGCCGCGGGTTTATATCTCGAGTAGGTGATTGAGATATATAGAGACGACCTGTAGCTTTTCACTTATCTTATCTTATCTTAAATAATGGCTGCTATGTGCTAAACAATGGTTGCTATGTGTTGATATGAGAAATTACCAAAAAATGATATAAATATATATTATTATTACTGGGTCCCCTAAACGCAGCTAAGATAGTTTGTACCAAACACTAAACAGGTACCGTGTGCTAAACGTTAGCATGAACCGTGACACAGCAATTACTGAACGAGACAGACATTACAGTGAGTTGATGAAAGAGATTATTTGCCAAAACACTGGCGTACTCCTTTAATAATGGGCTTAAAAAGGTTTTATTTATAGGTTCCCGAGGACAAGCGCCGTGAAATTTAATGTTATTCTGTCCGCCATCAATTTTTCATACTTGTGTCATATTCTGCTTTTACACTGGGGGGGGGGGGGGGGGGGAGCTGAAAGCTGGTTGGTTAGGTTCATCGGACGCAACATGTCGAAAATGAACGACCTACTTCAGGTTTCAGGGAGAAGACGCTGAGAGGACGTGAACGAAGATGACATCCCCCCCTCGTCCTTCTCTCTATCTTCTCATCCTTCTCTCTATCTTCTCATCCTTCTCTCTTTCTTCTCATCCTGCTCTCTTTCTTCTCATCTTTCTCTCTGTCTTCTCTTCCTTCTCTCTTTCTTCTCATCCTTCTCTCTTTCTTCTCGTCCTTCTCTCTATCTTCTCGTCCTTCTCTCTTTCTTCTCATCCTTCTCTCTTTCTTCTCATCATTCTCTCTGTCTTCTCTTCCTTCTCTCTTTCTTCTCATCCTTCTATCTTTCTTCTCATCCTTCTCTATTTCTTCTCATCCTTCTCTCTTTCTTCTCATGCTTATATCTATCTTCTTTCTCTCTTTCTTTTTTATCTCTTTATTCTATTCCTTCTCTATTTCTTCTCATCATCTCTTTCTTCTCATTGTGTTCTCTTTCTTCTCTTTCTTTTATCTTTCTTCTCGTCCTTCTCTCTATCTTATCATCCTTCTCTTTTTATTCTCATCCTACTCTCTTTCTTCTCATCCTACTCTCTTTCTTCTCATACTTCTCTCTTTCTTCTCATCCTTCTCTCTTTCTTCTCATCATACTCTCTTTCTTCTCATCCTTCTCTCTTTCTTCTCATCATACTCTCTTTCTTCTCATCCTTCTCGTTTTCTTCTCATCCTTCTCTCTTTCTTCTCATCTTTCTCTCTGTCTTCTCTTCCTTCTCTCTTTCTTCTCATCATACTCTCTTTCTTCTCATCCTTCTCTCTTTCTTCTCATCATACTCTCTTTCTTCTCATCCTTCTCGTTTTCTTCTCATCCTTTTCTCTTTCTTCTCTTCCGTCTCTCTTTCTTCTCATCCATCTATCTTTCTGCTCATCATTCTTTCTTCTCATCCTTCTCTCTTTCTTCTCACCATACTCTCTTTCTTCTCATCCTTCTCGTTTTCTTCTCATCCTTCTCTCTTTCTTCTCATCTTTCTCTCTTTCTTCTCATCCTTCTCTCTTTCTTCTCATCATACTCTCTTTCTTCTCATCATTCTCTCTTTCTTCTCATCATACTTTCTTTCTTCTCATCATTCTCGTTTTCTTCTCATCCTTCTCTCTTTCTTCTCATCTTTCTCTCTGTCTTCTCTTCCTTCTCTCTTTCTTCTCATCCATCTATCTTTCTGCTCATCATTCTTTCTTTCTCATCATTCGCTCTTTCTTCTCTTACTTCTCTCTTTCTTCTCATCCTTCTCTCTTTCTTCTCATCCTTCTTTCTTTCTCATCATTCGCTCTTTCTTCTCATCCTTCTCTCTTTCTTCTCACCATTCTCTCTTTCTTCTCATCCTTCGCTCTTTCTTCTCATCCTTCTCGTTTTCTTCTCATCCTTCTCTCTTTCTTCTCATCTTTCTCTCTGTCTTCTCTTCCTTCTCTCTTTCTTCTCATCCATCTCTCTTTCTGCTCATCATTCTTTCTTTCTCATCCTTCGCTCTTTCTTCTCTTCCTTCTCTCTTTCTTCTCATCATTCTCTCTTTCTTCTCATCCTTCTTTCTTTCTCATCCTTCGCTCTTTCTTCTCATCCTTCTCGCTTTCTTCTCACCATTCTCTCTTTCTTCTCACCATTCTCTCTTTCTTCTCATCCTTCGCTCTTTCTTCTCATCCTTCTCTCTTTCTTCTCATCATACTCTCTTTCTTCTCATCCTTCTCTTTTTCTTCTCATCCTTTTCTCTTTCTTCTCATCTTTCACTCTGTGGTAGTGAAAGGTTAACCGCCGGTGGTGTGATAGTAAAGGGTTAACCTTCTGTAGTGTGGTAGTGAAAGGGTTAAAGCGTCGACAGTACCCGCACAGCCAGGAGAAGAGAGAGAGAGAGAGAGAGAGAGAGAGAGAGAGAGAGAGAGAGAGAGCGGCGGTGACCTCGGCTGATGCTGAGCGTCGAGCACCTGGCTCTCAGGGGGGACGTGTGAGGAAGAGCAGCCCCCCCCCCCCCTCCTCCTCCTCCTCCTCCTCACGCTGGAGGTGAACAGAGACCTGTTTTTCTTTTGGCTGGTGATGAATTATCCGTCCTCCTCTCAGGTCCCAGATCTGCCTTTGATCACTTGTACGTCTATTTTTACAGCCTTTTCATTGTCGGCTCCCGAGAAACAGAATTGAGAGAGAGAGAGAGAGAGAGAGAGAGAGAGAGAGAGAGAGAGAGAGAGAGAGAGAGAGAGAGAGAGAGAGAGAGAGAGAACAACGTGCGACGAAAACAGTATAAAGAAGAGAGACCGGAGTGTGAATCTGTCCGGGGGGGGGTGGGGGGGGGGGGGGGGGGGGGGGGGGGGGGGGGGGGATACAATTCCTGTCTGTCGTTTCTTAACTTGTTCGGAGATGGTTTTTTTGACACGCAGGCTTTGAATCCTCGTCGTTGTACTTTCATTACTGTAGCTTAGCAGTGGTGGAAGAAGTACACAGTTCCTTTACTTAAGTAAAAGGTGAAATACCCACAGAAAGGAGTTCTCCAGTATTGAGATTCTCTACGTGCCGCTTGGTGTCGGAGACGTGGACACAGTTCAGCAGGTGAGGACCGGGTGGTGTGGTGTGGTGTGGTGTGGTGTGGTGTGTTGTGGTGTGGTGTGGTGTGGTGTGTTGTGGTGTGGTGTGGTGTGGTGTGGTGTGGTGTGGTGTGGTGTGGTGTGTTGTGGTGTGGTGTGGTGTGTTGTGGTGTGTTGTGGTGTGGTGTGGTGTGGTGTGGTGTGGTGTGTTGTGGTGTGTTGTGGTGTGGTGTGGTGTGGTGTGGTGTGGTGTGTTGTGGTGTGGTGTGTTGTGGTGTGGTGTGGTGTGGTGTGGTGTGGTGTGTTGTAGTGTGATGTGGTGTGGTGTGGTGTGGTGTGGTGTGGTGTGGTGTGTTGTGGTGTGGTGTGTTGTGGTGTGGTGTGGTGTGGTGTAGTGTAGTGTGGTGTGGTGTGTTGTGGTGTGGTGTGGTGTGGTGTGGTGTGGTGTAGTGTGGTGTGTTGTAGTGTGGTGTGGTGTGGTGTGGTGTGGTGTGTTGTGGTGTGTTGTGGTGTGGTGTGTTGTGGGGTGGCGTGGCGTGGTGTGGTGTGGTGTGGTGTGGTGTGTTGTGGTGTGGTGTGGTGTGTTGTGGTGTGTTGTGGTGTGGTGTGGTGTGTTGTGGTGTGTTGTGTTGTGGTGTGGTGTGGTGTGGTGTGTTGTGGCGTGGTGTGGTGTGGTGTGCTGTGGTGTGTTGTGTTGTGGGGTGGTGTGGTGTGGTGTGTTGTGGTGTGGTGTGGTGTGGTGTGTTGTGGTGTGGTGTGGTGTGGTGTGGTGTGTTGTGTTGTGGTGTGTTGTGGTGTGGTGTGGTGTGGTGTAGTGTGGTGTGGTGTGGTGTGTTGTGGTGTGTTGTGGTGTGGTGTGGTGTGGTGTGGTGTGGTGTGTTGTGGTGTGTTGTGGTGTGGTGTAGTGTGGTGTGGTGTAGTGTGGTGTGTTGTGTTGTGTTGTAGTGTGGTGTAGTGTGGTGTAGTGTGGTGTGTTGTAGTGTGGTGTGGTGTGTTGTGTTGTGGTGTGTTGTGGTGTGGTGTGGGGTGGTGTGTTGTGTTGTGGTGTGGTGTGTTGTGTTGTAGTGTGGTGTGTTGTAGTGTGGTGTAGTGTGGTGTAGTGTGGTGTGTTGTAGTGTGGTGTGGTGTGTTGTAGTGTGGTGTGGTGTGTTGTGTTGTGGTGTGGTGTTATGTGGTGTGGTGTGTTGTGGTGTGTTGTGGTGTGTTGTGGTGTGGTGTGGTGTGGTGTGTTGTGGTGTGTTGTGGTGTGGTGTGGTGTGGTGTGGTGTGTTGTGGTGTGTTGTGGTGTGGTGTAGTGTAGTGTGGTGTGGTGTGGTGTGGTGTGGTGTGTTGTAGTGTGGTGTGGTGTGGTGTGGTGTGGTGTGTTGTGGGGTGCCGTGTGGTGTGTTGTGGTGTGGTGTGGTGTGTTGTGGTGTGGTGTGTTGTGTTGTGGTGTGGTGTGGTGTGGTGTGGTGTAGTGTGTTGTGTTGTGGTGTGGTGTGGTGTGGTGTGGTGTGGTGTGGTGTGGTGTGGTGTGGCGTGGTGTGGCGTGGTGTGTTGTGGTGTGTTGTGGTGTGGTGTGGTGTGGCGTGGCGTGGTGTGGCGTGTTGTGGTGTGGTGTGGTGTGGTGTGGTGTGTTGTGTTGTGGTGTGGTGTGGTGTGTTGTGGTGTGGTGTGGTGTGGTGTGTTGTGGTGTGGTGTGGTGTGGTGTGGTGTGGTGTGTTGTGGTGTGGTGTGGTGTGGTGTGTTGTGGTGTGTTGTGGTGTGGTGTGGTGTGGTGTGTTGTGGTGTGGTGTGGTGTGGTGTGTTGTGGTGTGTTGTGGTGTGTTGTGGTGTGTTGTGGTGTGGTGTGGTGTGTTGTGGTGTGGTGTGTTGTGGTGTGGTGTGGTGTGGTGTGGTGTGTTGTGTTGTGGTGTGGTGTGGTGTGGTGTGGTGTGTTGTGGTGTGGTGTGGTGTGGTGTGGTGTGTTGTGGTGTGGTGTGTTGTGGTGTGGTGTGGTGTGGTGTGGTGTGGTGTAGTGTGTTGTGGTGTGTTGTGGTGTGTTGTGGTGTGTTGTGGTGTGGTGTGGTGTGGTGTGGTGTGTTGTGGTGTGGTGTGTTGTGGTGTGGTGTGGTGTGGTGTTGTGTGTTGTGGTGTGGTGTGGTGTGTTGTGGTGTGGTGTGGTGTGTTGTGTTGTGGTGTGTTGTGGTGTGTTGTGGTGTGGTGTGGTGTGGTGTGTTGTGGTGTGTTGTGGTGTGGTGTGCTGTGGTGTGGTGTGGTGTGTTGTGGTGTGTTGTGGTGTGGTGTGGTGTGTTGTGTTGTGGTGTGGTGTGGTGTGGTGTGGTGTGTTGTGGTGTGGTGTGGTGTGTTGTGGTGTGGTGTGGTGTGGTGTGTTGTGGTGTGGTGTGTTGTGGTGTGGTGTGGTGTGTTGTGGTGTGGTGTGGTGTGTTGTGGTGTGTTGTGGTGTGGTGTGGTGTGTTGTGGTGTGGTGTGTTGTGGTGTGTTGTGGTGTGGTGTGTTGTGGTGTGGTGTGGTGTGTTGTGGTGTGGTGTGGTGTGTTGTGGTGTGGTGTGGTGTGTTGTGGTGTGTTGTGGTGTGGTGTGGTGTGGTGTGTTGTGGTGTGGTGTGGTGTGTTGTGGTGTGGTGTGTTGTGGTGTGTTGTGGTGTGGTGTAGTGTGGTGTAGTGTGTTATGGTGTGGTGTGTTGTGTTGTGGTGTGGTGTGGTGTGTTGTGGTGTGGTGTGTTGTGTTGTGGTGTGGTGTGGTGTGGTGTGGTGTGTTGTGGTGTGGTGTGGTGTGTTGTGGTGTGTTGTGTCGGTGTGCTGTGGTGTGTTGTGGTGTGTTGTGGTGTGGTGTGTGTGGTTTGGTGTGGTGTGTTGTGGTGTGGTGTGTTGTGATGTGATGTGGTGGTGGTGTGTGTGGTGTGGTGTGGTGTGTGTGTGGTGTGGTGTGGTGTGGTGTGTTGTGGTGTGGTGTGTGTGTGTGTTGGTGTGGTGTGTTGTGGTGTGTGTGTTTGGTGTGTGGTGTGTTGTGGTGTGGGTGTGTGGTGTGGTGTGGTGTGTGTGGTGTGGTGTGTTGTGTTGTGGTGTGGTGTGTTGTGGTGGTGGTGTGGTGTGGTGTGTTGTGGTGCGGTGTGGTGTGGGTGGTGTGTTGTGGTGTGGTGTGGTGTGGTGTGGTGTGGTGTGGGTGTGGTGTGTGTGGTGTGGTGTGGTGTGTGGTGTGGTTGTGTGGTGTTGGGGTGTGGTGGGTGTGGTGTGGTGCGGTGTGGTGTGGTGGTGCGGTGTGGTGTGGTGTGGTGTGTTGTGGTGTGTTGTGTTGTGGTGTAGT
>NC_140178.1:3148122-3165622 GCF_963971535.1 Notolepis coatsorum
CTGGAGTCCATATCAACTGTATCCTTCCTCTCTCTCCTCTCTCTCTTCTCTTCTCTTCTCTTCTCTTCTTCTCTCTTCTCTTCTCTTCTCTTCTTCTCTTCTCTTCTCTTCTCTTCTCTTTCTCTTTCTCTTCTCTTCTCTTCTCTCCTCTTCTCTCCTCTCCTCTCTCCCTCCTCCTCTCCTCTCTCAGAACCAGGGGCTCATCCATCACCACAGACTCCTCATACTTCACCGTTCATACTGTTTGCACATCACCGCCCTGCTAAATATTCCACCCCACTGTATTGTTATTTCTACTCCAATTAGCGGTGTATACTTACTCGACCACATTGTGCACAATTATTGTACAGCCCTGGCCCATTTTATTCTATAATTATATTGTATTCCATCGGGCTTCTATTTTGAATGTATGTTCCATTTTATTTTATTCTCGCTTTTTATTTTACTCTACCGTAATCGTCTGTACGTTAATGATGTCGCACCAAAAACGACCAAATCAAATTCCTTGTATGTGAAAACTATACATACAAATGTCTGATTGTGATTGTGATTGTGATTGTGATCCACTACATCTAAAGCACGACCACTGAGCAGCTCTTTAACGAGACCTTTAGCTGTAAGCAAAATGTGCCACAGCGTGCAATTTTTTTATTTACGTTTTCTAAACAAAAGCTACGGTCCCGGAGCGATAGAAAGATAATATTAACCGTATGCTGATGTTGATTTCAGGCAAGGTTCTGTCATATCTAACAATTCCACCTCGTGAGTCCAACCGGGTCGAGGAGCGCGTTCAGCCATAGACTCCCCCATCCCCCCCCTCCCCCCAGGACATGCCACAACATATTGTGGCATGTGTCACCTGTTACAAATGACATCTGCCACTCACAACACTCGTTCTGCTCAACACATTCTCCTAAAGATTCCGAAAACACACACTGCACTCGGTCAGACGTCATTCAGGGCTGCAGCTGCTGCCAGGGACTGGAACGACCTACAGAGATCTCTCAAACTGCAGGTCAACATCCAAGCTCTCTGATGAACCTTCTCACTGATTCCTGCAACTGTTTCTCAAGCCAGTAACACCCCCCCCCCCCCCCCCTGTCTGTCATGGTGCCCCTCTCACTGCTATATTGCTTGTTGTATGTATATTTATATTGTAATAACATATATTGTATGTCGGCGATGCTTAATCCTGAATTCCTCATGTTTTCATAGTCGCACGTAACCCCAGAGAGAGAAATTATTTTATTATTATTATTATTATTATTATTATTATTATTATTATTATTATTATTATTATTATTATTATTATTATTATTATTATTATTATTATTATTATTATTATTATTATTATTATTATTATTATTATTATCATTATTATTAATAATAATCATGTTATTATATTTATTATAAAGATCACGTCTTGCCATTTCAAGACACACTTTTGATGCAGGGGTGACAGTGGCTCAGAAGGTGGAGCAGTCTTCTGGTAATCAGAAGGTTCCTGATGAGCAGGGCGGCACCTGGCATGGTCGCCTCCGCCGTCGGTGTGAGTGAACGGGTGTAAATCGCTTTGGATAAAAGCTGTTATATAAATGCACCATTTACCGTTTAGATAATGAACGAGAGAGAGAGAGAGAGAGAGAGAGAGAGAGAGAGATGCCTATTCTTTAATTGGAGCCGAAAAGTGCTGCCGAGTGCTTCTGCGTTTTCCCTGATTGGCTGCGACACGCCAGAGCTTGCCGCATTATGTAGCCGTAATCCCCAATGTTTTTCCATCGATGCTTAGCTCAACTGGTACGCCGCCGTGCTGTGGAGCCTGCGGTGCGGTTGGTCACAAGTTTGAATCACTTCAATTTTTTTTTTTTTTTTTTTTACGTTTATCATCTCTCGCTATAAACATGCATTCTTCCGCTGGTTAAGTTTAGGCATTCTTTCGGAGTTGGTTAAGGTTAGGGTTAAGTTAAGGTTAGGGTTAAGGTTAGGCATTATTTCGGAGTTGGTTAAGGTTAGGGTTTGTCACAGAGAATGCCTGTCTGTCTTTCTTGACGTGGAGGATGCAGCCTATTTCCGCACTGCCGCTCTCTCGCGCTGCCGCGGTCACATGGGCGTCATGGCCAATCAGAGAAACGCGACGCACTCTTCGGCTGGGATTAATATAGACGCGAGAGGGAGAGGGAGAGGGACAGAGACAGAGACAGAGACAGAGACAGAGACAGAGACAGAGACAGAGACAGAGACAGAGACAGAGACACAGAGAGAGAGAGAGAGAGAGAGAGAGAGAGAGAGAGAGAGAGAGAGAGAGAGAGAGAGAAGGTAATGGCACACAAGACTTTAGCGGCGTTTGGTAGAACTTCACCCGAATACATCACTATTATTATTATTATTATTATTATTATTATTATTATCGCCGCCTGCTGCCCGGCGGACATTTGCACTCTACTGAGCGGCACCTTTCTAGTTTCAAATTGTTAACATTATCATAATGTCTTTAGTCCTCTTTGCACTTTTAACCACACGGGCAGTCAAGGAGCGGTGGGGGGTGGGGGGGGGCGGGCAGAGACATTCCCTGTTCGCTTACGACTCCCTATTGCAATTAAGGTTTCTACGCGTTTGACGCGGATCAATGCTTAGAGAGGCCTCTCCATAGAAAAATATCAATATCAATATCAATACGAGGGGCGCGGACTGCAGCACAAGCGGAGGAGATAAGGCAGGCGGCGTCGCTCCCGCGTGTGTTCGGCTAACAAGTCGCTCCTTTGAACCCCACGCCATCCTCCTTTTGTTTGGAGATACCAAACCAAAGCATTGATTAATCCATCTGTACTGATCAGATCTGTTTCTCCCCCTCAAGTTGTGTGTTCCACCCATCCTTTGAAATATTATTCAAAACGGAGCGCTCTCTCGGAAAAAGCCTATATATATACGTGGCGGCGTGTGTGGACCTCTGGGTCTCTGCGGAGCTCCGTGAGGCGCGGCGTACAGATTCCACTCTCTGCAGGGGAGCAGAGATGGAAGCACTCGTGCATAATCGTGCTTTATAAACACAACCAGGCAGTCATTACCCGCTACTTCTCTAAGCTGCTGTGAGTGCTTTAATTAACGAGGGTTGCTGCACCCGGTGTTTTAATTAAATCACACAAGCGCTGGAACTGAAATCTACGGTACGTATACCAGCCAATACTGTAGATACCAGCCAATAGTGTAGATACCAGTCAATACTGTAGATACCAGTCAATACTGTAGATACCAGCACATCCACAATACTGTAGAATAGATACCAGGGATTATGAGGACTGTATGTGTAACTAGGAGGGATTATGAGGACTGTATGTGTAACTAGGAGGGATATGAGGACTGTGTGTAACTAGGAGGGATGTGAGGACTGTGTGTAACTAGGAGAGATATGAGGACTGTGTGTAACTAGGAGGGATATGAGGACTGTATGTGTAACTAGGAGGGATATGAGGACTGTGTGTAACTAGGAGGGATATGAGGACTGTGTGTAACTAGGAGGGATATGAGGACTGTGTGTGTAACTAGGAGGGATATGAGGACTGTGTGTAACTAGGAGGGATATGAGGACTGTGTGTAACTAGGAGGGATATGAGGACTGTGTGTAACTAGGAGGGATATGAGGACTGTGTGTAACTAGGAGGGATATGAGGACTGTGTGTGTAACTAGGAGGGATATGAGGACTGTGTGTAACTAGGAGGGATATGAGGACTGTGTGTAACTAGGAGGGATATGAGGACTGTGTGTAACTAGGAGGGATATGAGGACTGTGTGTGTAACTAGGAGGGATATGAGGACTGTGTGTGTAACTAGGAGAGATATGAGGACTGTGTGTAACTAGGAGGGATATGAGGACTGTGTGTAACTAGGAGAGATATGAGGACTGTGTGTGTAACTAGGAGGGATATGAGGACTGTGTGTAACTAGGAGGGATATGAGGACTGTGTGTAACTAGGAGGGATATGAGGACTGTGTGTAACTAGGAGGGATGTGAGGACTGTGTGTAACTAGGAGGGATATGAGGACTGTGTGTAACTAGGAGGGATATGAGGACTGTGTGTAACTAGGAGGGATATGAGGACTGTGTGTGTAACTAGGAGGGATATGAGGACTGTGTGTGTAACTAGGAGAGATATGAGGACTGTGTGTAACTAGGAGGGATATGAGGACTGTGTGTAACTAGGAGAGACATGAGGACTGTGTGTGTAACTAGGAGGGATATGAGGACTGTGTGTAAATAGGAGGGATATGAGGACTGTGTGTAACTAGGAGGGATATGAGGACTGTGTGTAACTAGGAGGGATATGAGGACTGTGTGTAACTAGGAGGGATATGAGGACTGTGTGTAACTAGGAGGGATATGAGGACTGTGTGTAACTAGGAGGGATATGAGGACTGTGTGTAACTAGGAGGGATATGAGGACTGTGTGTAACTAGGAGGAATGTGAGGACTGTGTGTAACTAGGAGGAATGTGAGGACTGTGTGTAACTAGGAGGGATATGAGGACTGTGTGTAACTAGGAGGAATGTGAGGACTGTGTGTAACTAGGAGGAATGTGAGGACTGTGTGTAACTAGGAGGGATATGAGGACTGTGTGTAACTAGGAGGAATGTGAGGACTGTGTGTAACTAGGAGGAATGTGAGGACTGTGTGTAACTAGGAGGGATATGAGGACTGTGTGTAACTAGGAGAGATATGAGGACTGTGTGTAACTAGGATATGAGGACTGTGTTAATGTGTGAGTGAATGTGAGGAACAAAAATTCTAAAGCGCTTTGGATAAAAGCACTATATAAGTGCACCATTTACCATTTATTTACCATTTAATTGAGCATTAAGTTACTTCACATTCAGGACCATGGACAGGGCCTGTCATGGCAGCCTCCATTAGTCTATCAGACGGCTGGATTAGCATCAGACACGAATGGCACCAGTTGTCCTTTGAACTGATTAGATTACATTAAAATGTATTGCCATCACGCAGCACAGCAAGTACTGTTCAATGAAAATACGTTTGGCATCCAACCAGAGTGCAAATGTGACAGTAAAGTGCAACAGTAATATTCAATGTACTACAGGTGATTAAAAATAATAATGATAATAATATTACTACTAACCTTTGTACTATCTTCTACTATTATGCACTCTGGTACTATGGGGAGATAGGGGAGACACAGGGGAGACAGGGGAGACACAGGGGAGACAGGGGAGACACAGGGGAGACACAGGGGAGACAGGGGAGACAGGGGAGACAGGGGAGACAGAGGGGAGACACAGGGGAGACACAGGGGAGACAGGGGAGACACAGGGGAGACAGGGGAGACACTGGGGAGACAGGGGAGACAGAGGGGAGACACAGGGGAGACACAGGGGAGACAGGGGAGACAGAGGGGAGACAGGGGAGACACAGGGGAGACAGGGGAGACACAGGGGAGACAGGGGAGAGACAGGGGAGACAGGGGAGACACAGGGGAGACAGGGGAGACACAGGGGAGACACAGGGGAGACACAGGGGAGACACAGGGGTAGGGGAGACAGGGGAGAGTGCTGGATCGTGACATGTTTGGTGTATTTGTGCATTAGCAGGGGGTCCTGTTTTAGCAACACTCTGTGAAGAGTGAGCCGTGTGACATTAATTCACAGTAATTTTGATTCATAATTGCCTCCCATTATGCATGTGCTTTTAGACACGTAAAGAGACGCTCTCTGAAGCTTTAAGTGGCCCAGTCTGCCAGCTGTCCCATTGCCCAACCTACTATCTGGAATTAATCTGGAATTATTGGTATTATTATTATTATTATTATTATTATTATTAGGGATGCTCGATATTGGCTTTTTTACCGATACCAATATACCGATATTGTCCAACTCTTAATTTCCGATACCAATATCAACCGATATCACATTTTAATGCCGATATCGGCTGATAATATCGGACATCATTTCTATAGAAATGTAAACAAAAATATATATATATATAATAATATATATATAATTTGTACAAGCTATAAGGACAATTCCAAGATATTATCCAAACTGTGAGATATGTAGTAGTAGTAGTAGTAGTAGTAGTAGTAGTAGTAGTAGTAGTAATAATGATAGTAGTAGTAGTAGTAATAGTAATAGTAATAGTAATAGTAGTAGTAGTAGTAATAGTAGTAGTAGTAGCAGCAGCAGTAGTAGTAGTAATAGTAATAGTAATAGTGTTACGAAGGATCAGATTAAACCGAATATATATATTTATTAATTGACATATATTGCATAATATTTGTATATCGTTTGATATCCCTTGTGTATTCCTTGTACATATACACGGAATATCCCTTTACCTAGTACAGACCATAATATTTCGTTCTCCTATTGGACAGCGGTCCCTTAGGCGCCACTGCCATACCCCCAAGGTCTAGTTCAAAGTCACCGCCAAAGACATGCCTGGACATGAACGGCTCTGCGCAAGGATACGAGACAGGAATAAGGCTGGTACTAGTTTGTTCACCTAACGTATAAATACGGCGCAGGTGAATACAGAAGTTAGTTAACCTAGTTCGAGTTACCCAAGTGAAGCCTCACCCACGATACAACGTGCGGTGAAGTAAGGCCTGTTTGGCCCCAAATAGAGCATTGAGACCGCGTGCGAATTAATAACTGAAGTATCAGAGTTTAACGCTGTACCGTCGAGTTCGACCTATTCTATTAATTCAGTAATAGTCTATTTATGTATAGTGTATCGTGCGGCTACCGTTCTACAGTGACCAGCATCACCAACGTTTCCTCGTACCATCTAGTGTGCTTATCCAGGCTGGGCAGCTTACCCTGGCGCCTTCACCCGAGGAGCCCTAGACGAGGACCGTGTGGACATGTACACTGGATAACCTACCCGACGACTACATAGCCCTTTTCGGCTGGATTATATTTGCTTTGGTCCTGTAACTGATGGAGCGGAGAATCGTCTACACCCACAATTGTGTGGGATTTACCCTGTGAGGAGCAACGTCGAGCCCGCCTCTCAGAAGCCTGAGGCTGGCTAGCTTTCTTCCATGCGGAGCTGCATGCCGGAGAACAGCTGTTATTCGTCTGCGGATCAAGAGATTATTGCACCGTCTCCTGTACTTGGAGTCTCCCTATTCTTCGTTGACCCAGACTCTACTACCGACAAATCCTCTCCCCTTGCTGGCCTACAACCGGAGGGACCCTACCAGTATCTCCCGCTGCCTTACTAGTGTACCATAGATATAATTCCTAAGATACAGGTGGTATTCATTATCTCCTGCGTAATATGATAATGGACTTACGTTATTGATTTACTCACGCACATTCTTTCGCCTTATAAGCGCGACCCTACGTAAAGTATTGTTATATACTATCATTGCTGCTAATAAATATTATTATAACCCAGTTTTGTGTGGAACCGTGTCATTGTGGGAAGTGTTCATCTGATATACCTGTGTACTGTATGGCCAGTAGTAATGTACATAAGACAGTAGTGGTTTAATGATACCATACTTATATAATACAGTCAGGGAATTGTACCCCTCAGTTACAATTGGTCCTTCTGTTACGTTCTGGACACCGACCTCGGTCGGTGACCACCCACATTCCTGGCATATGTCACTGGGCTTGTCACCTGTCATTTCCCTGTCAATTAGTGCTGTCACTTAGGGGTGGTTCCTGATTGGCTGTCACGGGGGTGTGTGTGGAATGTTGGTATTTGGTCTCTATTTAACATACCTCTCTTCTGCTTGTCCATTGTCAGGTCTTCACTAATTGCGTTCGGGGATAACGCGGACGGTTCTACTGTGGACCTCCAATAAGCTCCCATTTACCTTATCTTACACTTGTGCTTTTAGCACTTGTTCTCTCTTAGAATTTACTCTGTGTTCTTACTATTAAAGTCGAACCTGTTCAAGAGTAAACACTCTCTGTCTCTGTGATTGCCTTCAACCATTGGAATTCACCTACCTGCATTCTGACAGAAGACCTGACCATCAGAATTCCATGGAGGCCATCATGGAGATGCTCCGGACGCAGGGAGCAGCCCAGACACGGATGGAGGAACATCAGCAGCTGATCAGCGCCGAGTTAATCCGACTCAATGGGGTCGTCGGATCATCCCAAGCGGTGGCGCAGTCGGCGTTGGCCACAGCTCGACAAGCCCAAGAAGGAGTGGCTGGTGTGCAGTCGGCGGCGGGGGAAGCAGCGCTCCACGCAGAGGAAAGTCGGGGGGGGTTCGGGGTCCAGGAGCGGTCCCGCGAACCACATCTGCAGGCGCCCGCTCGCTATGACGGATCACCGGATGGTTGTCGGGAATTCATCACCCAGTGTCTACTCGTTTTCCGGCTGCAACCACGATCATTTCCATCGGAGACAGCGCAGGTAGCGTATATTATCACACTGCTCACCGGCGAAGCTCTCTCCTGGGCTACGGCGGAATTAGAGGCAGGGGCGATAATCTGCGACAGTCTGGACGCCTTTACCCGGGAATTGAGAAGAGTATTCGATACTTCCCGGGTACTCTCGATCTTCGAGGCTGGTGGTCGTCTTCTCGACTGCCGGCAGGGCCTCCGCACAGTCGCAGCTTATGCTATCAAATTTCGGATCTTGGCACGGGAGACAGCTTGGGCGGAGAACGTCTGCGTGGTTCTGTTCGTCAGGGGACTCTCAGCGCGGATGCGAGATGCTCTCTCCGCGCGTGAGATCCCCGAGCAGCTGGAAGTGCTGATCAACACCACCATCAAGATGGATAATCGGCACCGGGAGAGGGAGAAGGAGCATGTCAACAACACCCAGCCCCAGGTATGTTTTCCTTCTTCTCCTGGTGTTGATAATTCCATGCATTACACGAGTGGGCCACTGGGTGATGAATCCATGCAGCTTGGAGCGCTGTCGCTCTCGGACGACGAGAGGCAGCGCTTCATCAAAGAGCGACGCTGCTTCCGGTGCGGCCGCACCGGTCACCGCTTCGGCAGCTGTCGGGTCCAGGCTGTATCGGCTCGGCGCCAATCGGGGATGGAAGGTGCGCCGTCGGGCCTCGAGAGGGCGCCAGCAGGTGGACTCATTCCTGCCAAAACCACGGATTCTCGCAAATTTTTTGAGGTGGCGATCAACTGTGGGGGTGACATTAGGGGAACTAAGGCTCTCATTGACTCAGGGGCGGCGGGCAATTTTATTCACGTGGGACTGGTGAAGGAGTGGGGAACCCCGGTGGAGGACTTAGGGGTTCCCTTACCAGTCTATGCCCTGGACGGTCGGCCCCTGGGCAGTGGGCGCGTCACCCAGCGCACAGTTCCCTTACACATCCGGGTGGAGGGTGGGGAGTGGGAATGGGTTACTTTTTTTGTCATCTTTTCCCCCTATTCTGTCATGGTGTTGGGTCATCCCTGGTTGTCGTCTTGTGTTCGTGTCATTAATTGGAGCACGGGCGAACTCTCAACGGCGGCCGACGTCAAGTCGATCGTCAGCAGGAGTTTGCCCAAACCCTTGTCTCCCCCCCCCTCTTCTCTTTTGTCTCCTCCCTCTTTCTCCAGGATGGTGGGGAGCGTGGCAGATTCTGATCTACCCTCTAATCCCGATTTAATAGGGGTGCCTGAGATCTATTGGGACCTGGCGGACGTTTTTAGCAAGACGCGTGCTAAAGCACTTCCGCCTCATAGATCATACGACTGTCCCATTAATCTTCTACCCGGTACCTCCCCGCCTCGCGGGCGAATGTTCTCTCTCTCACGCCCCGAAACCTTGGCCATGAACACCTACATAGAGGAGGCATTGCTTGCGGGGCACATACGCCCTTCCACTTCCCCTGCCGGCGCTGGCTTCTTTTTTGTTGATAAAAAGGATGGGGATCAGCGCCCATGCATTGATTATAGGGGATTGAATGACGTTTCCATCAAGAACCGATATCCTTTACCCCTCATGGACACGGCCTTTGAGTGCTTACAGGGGGCACAGGTCTTTTCTAAACTTGACTTACGTAATGCATACAACCTGGTCAGGATTAGAGAGGGAGACGAGTGGAAGACTGCATTTAACACACCCAATGGGCACTATGAGTATTTGGTCATGCCCTTTGGTTTGGCTAATGCTCCGGCAGTCTTCCAAGCCCTGGTTAACGACGTGCTGCGAGACTTGATTGGGGTGTCGGTGTTTGTCTACTTAGATGATATCCTGATTTTTTCTCGCGATATGGTGCAACACCAAATGCACGTTCGGGAGGTGCTAGACCGTCTCCTCAAGCATCAACTATTCGTTAAGGCTGAGAAGTGTGTGTTTCACACGGACACCGTGTCCTTCCTGGGCTTTGTGTTGACGAAGGGCGATCTGCACATGGATCCAGCCAAGGTGAGTGCAGTTTTGGACTGGCCACGGCCTTCGTCGCTCAAGGGGTTACAACGGTTTTTGGGCTTTGCAAATTTTTACAGGCGCTTTATTCGCAATTTTAGCGCCTTAGCCAATCCCTTAACAGCTCTCACTAAGGCCTCTCTCCCTGGCTTTGAATGGTCGCCTAGGGCTGAGTCGGCCTTCTGCGATCTTAAACGTCGTTTTACATCCGCTCCTGTATTGATCCGCCATGACGCGGAGGTTCCGTTCATTGTGGAGGTGGATGCCTCTGACGTCGCGGTGGGGGGGGTGCTCTCTCAGAGATGCTTAAAGGATGGGAAAGTGCACCCGTGTGCTTTTTTTCTCGCCGTCTGTCACCAGCCGAGCGTAATTACGACGTGGGTAATCGGGAGTAATTGGCGATCAAATTGGCACTGGAGGAGTGGAGACATTGGTTGGAGGGGGCGGCACATCCTTTCATTATTTGGACTGACCATAAGAACTTGGCTTACATCCAAGGGGCTAAACGCCTTAACGCTCGCCAGGCCAGGTGGACGTTGTTCTTCACACGATTTCGATATACCATCTCCTATAGACCCGGCTCCAAGAATATCAAACCTGACGCGTTGTCGCGCCAGTTTGATCTTCCTGGGCGGGAGGAGCAGCCCCATCCCATTATTCCACCGGCCTTGATTTTGGCACCCGTGTCTTGGGGCATAGAGAAGGTGGTAAGGTCGGCGCTAACGCGGGAGCCCGATCCTGGTGGGGGTCCTCCGGGACGGTCGTATGTTCCCAAGGTGGCGCGCTCACGCTTGCTACAGTGGGCACATGCGTCATCCCTCACCAGCCACCCAGGGGCAACCAGGACCCTGGAATTTATCCGTAGGAGGTTCTGGTGGCCGACAGTGGAGGGGGATACGCGTTCCTTTGTGGCGGCCTGTCCGGTGTGCGCACGTAGTAAGACCTCTCGACGGGCACCGGCGGGTCTCCTCCGACCACTTCCTATTCCTAAACGACCCTGGTCACACATATCTCTGGACTTTATTTCTGGTCTTCCCCTTTCGGACGGATTCACCACCATTTTGGTGGTGGTGGATCGGTTCTCTAAGGCGGCTCACTTTGTCCCTCTCCCCAAGCTTCCTTCGGCCCGGGAGACTGCTGATTTAATTATACAGCATGTCTTTCGGGTCCACGGGCTGCCAGTAGATATCGTGTCGGACCGGGGTCCTCAGTTCGCCTCCAGGTTCTGGAAGGCGTTTGCCGCCGGCCTCGGCGCCTCTGTCAGTCTGTCGTCTGGGTTCCATCCACAGTCGAACGGGCAGACGGAGAGGGTCAACCAGGATTTGGAGGGGGTCTTGAGGTGTTACATTGCCGGTAGTCCGGCAACGTGGAGTAGGAGGTTGGCTTGGGCTGAGTACGCGCATAATACCCTTCTCTCCTCTTCTACCGGTATGTCTCCCTTTCAGTGCCAGTATGGTTTTCAACCTCCTCTGTTTCCCGAGCAGGAGCAGGAGGCGGAGGTGCCCTCGGCCCAGGCACATGTGGCTCGCTGTCGCAGGACGTGGAAACAGGTTCGGAAGGCGCTACAGAAGGTTTCGGTTAGTACCCAACGGCAGGCTAACCGTAAGCGTCGTCCGGCTCCAGTTTACCGTCCAGGGCAGCGGGTTTGGCTTTCCACCCGGGATCTCCCTCTCCGGGTGGAATCCAAGAAGCTGGCTCCTCGCTTTATAGGACCATTTAAAGTGATTCATCGGGTTAATCCAGTGGCTTACAAGCTACGACTTCCGAGCTCTATGAGGGTTCATCCGACGTTTCATGTGTCCCTGTTGAAGCCATTCCTCTCATCGCCCTTGGCCCCGCCACTGCCTGTGGTTCCTCCGCCCCGGTTTATTGGCGGTCAACCCATTTACACGGTGCGGAGGATACTGGGTTGTAGGCGGAGGGGTAGGGGGTTTCAGTTCTTGGTGGATTGGGAGGGGTACGGGATAGAAGAGCGTTCTTGGGTGCCTCAAAGGGATATTTTAGATCCCAGCCTGATCGTTGATTTCCGGCGGCTGAATCCCGAGGCTCCTAGGTGAACGTCTGGTGCCGTTCGTCGGGGGAGGGTACTGTTACGTTCTGGACACCGACCTCGGTCGGTGACCACCCACATTCCTGGCATATGTCACTGGGCTTGTCACCTGTCATTTCCCTGTCAATTAGTGCTGTCACTTAGGGGTGGTTCCTGATTGGCTGTCACGGGGGTGTGTGTGGAATGTTGGTATTTGGTCTCTATTTAACATACCTCTCTTCTGCTTGTCCATTGTCAGGTCTTCACTAATTGCGTTCGGGGATAACGCGGACGGTTCTACTGTGGACCTCCAATAAGCTCCCATTTACCTTATCTTACACTTGTGCTTTTAGCACTTGTTCTCTCTTAGAATTTACTCTGTGTTCTTACTATTAAAGTCGAACCTGTTCAAGAGTAAACACTCTCTGTCTCTGTGATTGCCTTCAACCATTGGAATTCACCTACCTGCATTCTGACACCTTCGAGCCGGAGGGTAACTAGCGTAATATTAATATAGTAGTATTAATATTGACATGGCCAATGATGAACACTCCACAACCAGGTTCTCCTAAAATAGATCGCCCGCAGCGTAGACAGCATCCACCTCAGTACTTAGAGGACTACGCTGCCAGTATACTACCTAGCTTTCTACAGACGTTAAACGCGGAAAAAGTAGATAGTAAAATTATGTCAAACCCTACCGACCAGGCGACCCCGCCAGTAGAGACCCTAGTGGGTTCTAACGTAACTGACCAAGCTCACGGGGGGACCAGGAGAGACCTGACATGACTTTACCCCCCGCCAACGTCGACGAGGTAGTCCCCGGAGAGCCCCAGGATAAAGAAAGCCCTCCAGGGACGGAACCCGACCCACCACAAGAAGAGACGCGCACCCAGGAGATGGATCTCCTCGGTACGCGACAGGAGAACGGATCTCCAACGAGTACTATCAGAAGCCGATCACCTCAACCAGCGTCTTCCCCCAGCGAGGCGGACAAGATGCTGGCGCAGGCCTTTATCGCCAGCCTGGCAGCCTCAACCGAGCGCGATCGACTCCAAGCACCGACGCTTAGCGAGCGCGAACATTCTTCCATGGAACGAGAACGCCTTCAAGCGCAGCAACGGAGTGACGAAGACCGCATACGCCTAGAGATTAGACGCCTCCAGACGGAAGAGAATATGGAAAGAGACCGCGCCGAAGCCCAGCGCGCCGCCGCCGGTGCCCAACGCGAAGCAGAGCGCGACCTCGCTCTCACCAAGCGCGAAGCCGAGCGCGACCGATTACAAGCGCAGATAATGGAGCAGCTGATTGCCAGGGTAACCCCCCCTCCCTCCGCACGGGGCTCCAGGGCCTCGTCAAGACAAGGGTCTACGGCACCCTCCCCTACCCGATCAAGCGACCCTGAGCCCGGCCAACAGAGAGAGCCTATACCCCTCTCCGAACCCCTTCCCCGACCGGTCCAAGCGAGACCCAGCAACAGGGAAGAACCGGCCTATGCCGCGGCGCGGCTAAATAGACGACTACAGGATCTAGATGACCTGGCAGAGGAAGAAGAAGAGGGAGAGGAGGAGAGTCAAGCCCAACAGCATCACCGTACTCCACAGGACCAGGAGGTCCAGTACAGCCCAGACTTTACCCCCGCGGCTCTGCGCTACAGACCCCCGACTCAATTCACGGGTGAGCTTGACGCACGACCAGCCCCGAGGTACAGCACCTGGGTACGCGGGCCTTGGTACACGACAGGTACCAGCCCACCACGACAAGTAAGAGGAGACTCGCCTAGGAGGCCTCTCCTCCAACGCTCACCGATGTGCCAGCCATCCATGGCATCGTACCTTGGCACACCGACGTTCCCGGACTTCACACACGAGAACAGAGCACAGTACACAGAGCTACGAATGTGCTTAGAGACAATGATGTCTGATGTAACTGATGAACCGTACAAGTATGCTATCCTACTCAAGCACCTGAAGGTGCCCAGAGCGCACAATATAGCGCTGGCATATTCCACCTCTACTACCCCATACACCGCGGCTCTAGCAGCCCTCGACCAACGTTATGGACGCATATGGGACTACGTGATACAAGAGATAAGGAATATTGACCGTCTACCCCCAGCCACAGAAAATCGCTCACTAGATGACCTGTCTATCAAGGTACAATCCCTGGTAGGGATGCTGGGGGCGCAAAAGGAAAAGGGTATGCACGAACTGTACGCGAACTCTAATGTTGAGAGGATTTTAGAGAAGCTTCCGCCCGCCCGACAAGAGCGCTTCAGGCGGCAAAGAGACCACTGTGATCCTAACGGTCCCGAGCCATCCCTCCTAGACCTAGCCCCCTCCTGGCAAGAGAAGTCAACAGCCTACGGTTGGATACGTTCGTGCGGAGCACACCAAGCTCCAGAGAGGGACCTAGGAGAGCAAACGACGGCCGCAGGCTGGTGACCGTCATGCACCAAGCCGAATCAGTACCGAGCAACAAGAACCACAGTACCCCCTCGATGAAAGAGAAGTGGAAGATTGTATGCCCGTACTGCGAAAAGGAACACTGGCTGTCACACTGTGACACGTTCAAGAAGATGACCGCCGACGAGGTGAGTCAATGGATAAAGTCCAACCGACGCTGTTACCGATGTGCGCGCAGTCACATGGCAGCCGAGTGCCGCTTAAAGAAGAGGTGTAGTCGGTGTGACGGAGCCCACTTGGACGTCCTACATGACAGTAACAGAAGAAAGCCTGCACCCTCAAGCAGCACAAAGGCAAGTGTTATGTACATTGACCCCGCCAGCAGCGGGGGCGCCCGGGTGCTCTTGAAGGTGGTCCGCGTAACATTGAGTTACGAAGACAAGGTCATGGACACCTACGCCGTCCTTGACGACGGGTCAGAGAAGACCCTTCTCCTCGCGTCCGCTGCGGCCCAGCTGGGGCTGCGGGGGAGCGAAGAAACGATGACGATTCGGACAATAAGAAGAGACCTGAAGACGATAAAGGGCGAGAATGTCTCCTTCACTATCGCAGCAAGCGGGCAGCCAGAGAGACAGTATAGGATCACTAACGCTTTCACCAGCCAAGACATAGGCCTGTCGCAGTACACCTACCCCATCGCCAAGCTGATGGATAAATATGTGCACCTGAGTCAACTACCTATACCGCTCATAGACGGTGCCACCCCGACCCTGCTGATAGGATCCGACCATGCACACCTCATCGTCCCGATGGACCGGGTCCACACTGGGCCCAGAGGCTGTCCAGCAGCAGTCGAGACCCGCCTAGGATGGACACTACAAGGCCCCCTCTCTAGGTCTCCTAACCGAACAGCAGCCACTAGCTGCCTCCACTCCAGAGTGACAGAAGAAGACACCACCCTCCTACAGCACGTCGAGAGGCTATGGACACTAGAGACAATGCCCTTTAAGAACGAAAAGAAACACATTCGTTCCAAGGAAGACATTTATGCTATAGCCCTCCTCGAGCGGGGGACAAAGAGAGTCAAAGTCAACGGAGTGATGAGATACGCAACTCCACTCCTGAGGCGAGAGGGTATGCCTACCTTCCACGCCCCAAAAGAAGCGACGGAGCGGTATCTATCGAACACAGTGCGGCGCCTAGCCAGAGACCCCGCTCAAGCTACTGTGTACCGCGCTGAGATTGACAAGCTAATCACAGCGGGACACATAAAGAAAATTGACATTAAAGAGGCCGATCAGACGACCGAATCATGGTACGTGCCGCTCCACAAAGTCCACCACAACGGCAAGGATCGTATTGTGTTTAACTGCAGCTACCAGATCGGATCACAAAATCTGAATAAAGAGCTCTTGCCCGGCCCAACACTCGGCCCCTCTCTACTAGGCGTGTTGCTACGTTTCCGCCAAGACAAGGTGGCCATCAGCGGCAACATCAAAGGGATGTTCCTGCAGGTGCGACTAGTGGAGGAGGACAAGCCCCTGCTGCGGTTCTTATGGAGAGAGAGGATCGGGGACGAGCAACCATCCATCTATCAATGGGAAGTCCTCCCTTTCGGAACCACATGCAGCCCATGCTGTGCTACGTTTGCACTGCAAAAACACGTCGCAGAGGACCCAGCAGCTGATGAAGAGGTCCGACAAAGTGTAGGAAATAGTTTCTACGTGGACAACTGTCTGCAAAGCGTCTCGACGCCAGAAGAAGCCGAGGCCCTCCTACTCAAGCTCCGCGCCTCCCTGATCAAAGGCGGCTTTGATCTCCGGCAGTGGGCCAGCAGCGACCCTCAAGTATTGCGCAGCCTCTCCCTAGAGGACAAGGCAGCAAGCAGCGAGACCTGGATGGCGACCATCCCAGGAGAAGCCCAAGAAATGACATTAGGACTAGTCTGGCGCTTCAAAACAGACTCGCTCCATTATAAACACACACCCCTGACCAAGGAGCAGGGAAGGTCGACTTCACTACCGACCACAAGACGGAGTGTATACAGAACACTCGCCAGACAATATGACCCGTTGGGATGTATTCTACCTTACACCACCAGGGCAAAGATGATTGTAAGAGCGTTATGGGACAAGGACCAGGGCTGGGACGACCCCATACCCGAACACCTTGCCTCCACATGGAGAGAGTGGGAGACAGAACTCAGCTCACTCCCAGGTGTCAACATACGCCGCAGCTACTTCCCACCCACAGTGAGGCCGGAGACGTGCCAGATGGACCTGCACGTCTTCAGCGACGCCTCCGAAGTAGCCTACGGTTCGGTGGCCTACTTGCGTGCCCGAGAGGAGGGAGGAGAAATACATACTGCCTTCATCCTGGCTCGCTCAAGAATAGCCCCCCGCAAGCAACAATTTATCCCGCGTCTAGAGCTCTGCGCAGCCCTAGCAGGAGCGCAACTCGCCACGTTAATCCAACGTGAACTCACCATCCCGGTGCAAAGAACAATCCTGTGGTCAGACTCCATGACCGTACTCACATGGATCCAGTCCGATTCGTGTAGATACAAGGTCTTCGTGGGAGTCAGAATCACAGAGATCCAAGATTTAACAGAAGCAGCAAGCTGGAGGTATGTGGACACAAAACACAACCCAGCTGACGTCATCACCCGGGGAATGTCCCTGGATGACCTCAGCCGTCACAATCTATATAGTGACG
>NC_140178.1:3170622-3197761 GCF_963971535.1 Notolepis coatsorum
GTAGTAGTACTGTAGTAGTATAGTATTTGTAGTAGTAGTATAGTAGTAGTAGTAGTAGTAGTAGTATAGTATTTGTAGTAGTAGTAGTAGTAGTCGTAGTAGTAGTAGTAGTAGTAGTAGTAGTAGTATAGTATTTGTAGTAGTAGTAATGATAGTAGTAGTAGTTGTAGTAGTAGTATTATAGTAGTAGTAATAGTAATAGTAGTAGTAGTAGTAGTAGTAGTAGTATAGTAGTAGTAGTAGTGCTAGTAGTCAGGGCCGCCTCAGGGGGTGTGCGAGCAGTGCGGTCGCACAGGGCCTCGCGGGAAGGGGGGCCTCGCACAATTTTAATTTTAATTTTTTGCGAGGCCCCCCTTCCCGCGAGGCCCTTTTTCATCACAGACCTAAATTCCAGTTTTGCTTATATGCTTATATATTTCACATTAGACACGTTCCTGGCTCTGAGGCTCTGCAGGCAGCAGAATTGGTTTCAATGAGGGGAGGGGTTACAGCCAGGTAAGGTAGCGTCTGTTGAGTTCATTGTGTGTGTCTGCGTGCGTGCCGGGGGGGGGGGGGGGGGGGGGGAGGGGCGTGAACCAACTCATTGCCAGACGTGAGCGATTCGACTTACGCTCACGGCAATGAATCGGCTCTTATGAACGAGTCGCTCATGACCGACCCATCACTAGCGTCTGACTATTTCGCGCGTGCAGCATTGGAGCCTAGGTTATGCCAGCCAAGATGAAGAGGACATCGTTCGGCAGATGGACTGAAGATGAAAGTTGTTGCATGTTAGACAGTTCAGTCAGGCTAGCCATTAGCTACGTTATAATATTAAGTGTGGTTCAGTCGGGATATAGCCATGATGATGTCGGCTAGTAGCTAGCTTAGCTAAAGGCTAACTAGCGTTAGCTAACCTAGAGACAGCGCATGCAGCATTGTTATGCCAAGATGAAGAAGATGGTCGTTCGGCAGATGAACTTCGTCAACGTTTAATGCACTCTATTCTATTCCCGCCGTGGATATCTCTCTCTCTCTCTCTCTCTCTCTCTCTGGAGCCAAACTGGCCGACTAGCTGTTGTAGTACTAGTAGCTAACGGTGGGTGGCCTGGTGTCAGCACCTGTATTGCTTTTCTCATGTTGTACAGTTTTTCAGTGGTAGCCGCATAGCTTGCTTCTGCGTTAGCTAATGGTTAGCGATAGCCGGGTTGAGCTAACTGTTAGCCAGTTAGCTGTTTAGCTACGATGTTAGCTGCCGGCTGTGCTCGGCTGGGAACGTTAGTTTGATGCTATCAGTTAGCCTAGAGTTAGCTGTTAGCTTGTGCTACGACCATTGACATTAGCCGTGAGAATAGCAGGGGGTTCTGGCACTCTGACTACGACATCATCTTTGACAGAAGATGTAGTCGGGCCTGCACCATGACAAGGCTCCGGCCATAGCTTCTTTTTGTCCCGCCAGCGAGAGGCCTTTCGTCAACGTGGAGACCTGTGTTGCTGCCTTTCGCCCTGCGTTCCTCGTGCAGGTAAGATGTCATGACATTACCCCACTCTTCCTTCCTTCCCCTCCCGAATGTTTTGTTAATAACGATGTTTTTTTCCAGGCAAAACATATGTTACTTCACAACATTTGGAGATACGACATGTGCTGTGTGTGAATTGTCTTGGTCGTTTGTGTAGCTTGGGTAGCGTTGGGCCGTTGGCCAAAGCTGTGTGTGGCCTGGTGTCAGTACCTGGCTAGCCTATTTAGCTGAATGCTGTTTTCTCTGGTATAGACCCTCTTCTCTTTGGATTTAAGTGTTGATCTTTGTCCTTTTGGATCTATGTATATTCATGTTGCCTTTGTGAAGTTATCTTTTCCTTCTGTTTTGTTCTTCCATTAAAAGTTGAATATCCTTTTAGGGGCTCATCTTTGCTTATCTCTCTCATACATGCTCTCTCTCTAACACACACACACGACAAACACACATGCTCTCTCTCTCTTTCTAACACACACAGTCTGCCTATGGCGGCCTTTCTCGATGGCTAGGCTGTGCTCGCTGAGTCTGTACCTAGTCAAGGATCTTCAGTCACAGTGCTCAGGTATTCTGCCACTGTGTACTCTCTGTTTAGGGCCAAATAGCATTTCAATTTCTTTCCAATGTGTCTCTCTCTCTCTCTGTACACTGTATATTGACTGTAGAACGGGAGCTCTCTCTCGCTCTCTCTCTTGCTATATGTTGACTGTATCATGCCCAGCCTCGGGCAGCGCTATTATTTAAGAATATGTTGACTGTATGAAAAAAAAAAATTATATAGTAGTAGTAGTAGTAGTAGTAGTAGTAGTAGTAGTAGTAGTAGTAGTAGTAGTAGTAGTATAGTAGTAGTAGTAGTAGTAGTAGTAGTAGTAGTAGTAGTAGTAGTAGTAGTAGTAATAGTAGCAGTAGTAGCAGTATTATAGTAGTAGACTAGTAGTAGCAGTAGCATTAGTAGTAGTACTAATAGTAGTAGCAGTATTAGTAGTATTAGTAGTATTAGTATTATTCGTATTAGTAGTAGTAGTAGTAGTATTAGTAGTATTGGTAGTATTCGTATTAGTAGTAGCAGTAGCAGTAGTAGTACTAGTGCTGTAGTAGTAGTAGTAGTATTAGTAGTAGTAGTGGTAGCAGTAGTCATAGTAGTACTAATAGTACTAGCAGTATTAGTAGTAGTAGTAGTAGTAGTATTAGTAGTATTGGTAGTATTAGTATTAATAGTAGCAGTAGCAGTAGTAGTACTAGTGCTGTAGTAGTAGTAGTAGTAGTATTAGTAGTATTGGTAGTATTAGTATTAATAGTAGCAGTAGTAGTAGTAGTAGTAGTAGTAGTAGTACTAGTGCTGTAGTATTAGTAGTAGTATTAGTAGTATTGGTAGTATTAGTATTAATAGTAGCAGTAGTAGTAGTAGTAGTAGTACTAGTGCTGTAGTATTAGTAGTAGTATTAGTAGTATTGGTAGTATTAGTATTAATAGTAGTAGTATTAGTAGTAGTAGTAGTAGTAGTACTAGTGCTGTAGTATTAGTAGTAGTATCAGGCGGGTCCCACAGGGGAAGCATTTCACTGCAATGTACGTGTCCTTTTTAATTAAGTGACAAATGAACTCGAAACTAGATCAAATTAGAAACTAGAATTGCTCATCCTCAACCCAAGGAATGCAAAAGCCAACAACAACAACGAAAACAACACAAGCAGTTTTGTTCCTCAGCGACACCAGAGAGTGGCACCCGGCGAGCGGTCGGTGAGTCACCGTGTATTATATTTTACACCCGGTCGTCTCCACACACCTTGCTGATGCCTCGGGAGAAAAGGCTACATTGGTTTATGGGGCAGGGAGGCCTGTGTGTTGTGACTATGACATATTTCTCGATGCATTATCTTCACACTACATCTCCTTGGGGTGGATGGAGTGCGCAAGAAGAAGCACTTCCACCCGTTAAACTCCCAACGTGTAACCAGACATTGCTTTTAGGGGGTTAGCTGTTAACAGGGTGGACAATGCTCCTTCAGATTGAATGTTCCCAGAGTTCTCTCTGCTCTGCGGCGATGTCATTACAGCTGATAGCACAGGCAGGGGTCGGGGGCAAAGCCGCAGCACTTTTCCGTTTATTATTTTCTCCCAATAGTCAATAGCTGCCTTTCAGTGTACAGTGTCGTCTGCTCTCACGAGGACACAGTGGCATCGTTTTTGTTTCTCTCCACATGCTGCGAGAAAGTAATCGAGTGATTATTTTTTAACAACTTATATATACGGTATGTATTTGAATCGAATCGAATCTACTGCGCTCATTTCCGTCCCTTGTAAATAATTATAAATATATCGTTAAATATAAATATCATTTAGGAGGGCTGCCTGAGGCCGTATACAATTCAAATTTCATAAAAGGAGCTTATGATTATTTCATTTCAAACCTTTATTTAAACCGAGGTTTCCCTCATTTACAGTCACATCCAGTGACCGTACAGAGTTAAGCACAACATACAGAGTTAAGCAGAACATACAGAGTTAATCACAACACACCCCCCTTGGTTGAACGGTTCATAAGCCCATACAGTCTGTTTGAGTGAAACTTGTGATATTCATTTTGCCCGGGCAGAGCTGGACAAAGATAATATACGTAACAATCTATGCGCAGTTCAATGCATAGTTAGAGTGACAGACGATACAAAAAAAATTAAAAATAAACCGATACTCTAAGAGTAAAGGACGTCTGAATTACATTTCAAATAGTCAATATTCATGCTTGTGACTGAGACAATACCGTATAGAGAAGTCGAGTGTTACCATTCTGAGGAGTGAAAAATCTGCGGTCGGCTGTGTTTACAACAGTGCTAGCTTGGATAGCTAGCTGGTGCGCTAACAGCTCTCGTGCTCCAGAGCCGTTAGCTTGGTTAGCTGGTATGCTAGCAGCCCACGTGTGGAGCCCGCTCCACTCTTCAGGGCCGCTAGCTTGGATATCTAGCATGCTAGCAGGCCTCGCGTGAAGCCAGCATTAGGTACCTGCTCCGGCCTCTCACTCTCCGTCGCTCGAGGTCTGCTCCATCGGGGGCGGTCTGTTCCTCTCAGTCGGAATGTTTGTATTGCTTTTCCGAATGAAGTCCTCCGCCTCGGATGGTGACTCGAATAGACGGTTGCACGACACCTCTCCTCGTCCCGTCTTTACTTTCAGCGTTGCCGGGAACAGTAGGTATACCTCCACCGCCCTTTCACGTGCTAGATCCATGCCCCTGGCGAAAGCTCTACGGCGCCTCGCTGTGTAGTCACTGAAATCTGCGGCGAATCTCAGGGTACGGCCGTTCACCACCGGAGGATTCAACCTGGCCTTGTCTGGAACCTCAGGCAGCAGAAGATGAATGTGCGAGGGTTTGTACGCTCGCTCTTCATCAGGGTAGCGGCTCTGAAGATCCTGTGAGCTCTCTCTATCTCGGGGCAGGCTAGCTTCGGGAACCACTTCGGTATCATTTTCTCGAGGAACTTAATCGGCGCGTCCTCCTCCACTTCATCGGGTAGCCCGTATATTCTAACATTGCATCTCCTGCCACGGTCCTCCACATCTGCCGACTTCATCTCACAAGCCCGCAGCTTGTCCTCCAATTACGATATCACCGTGGCGTTGGTATCAGCCACCTCCACGACTGCGGATAGGCTCTCCTCCACCACGGCTAACCGCGTGTCTATGCTGGCTACCGTCTCCTGGAGCGCATCCACTCTGCCGGTTAGCTTAGCCACGATATCGTCTATTTCCTCACGGAATATCGACCTAATGAGCTCCTTATCCACGGCGTTCAGCGTTCCCATCCTGGTCTGTGTCTGTTTAGACATGATTCTAACGTAAAATAAAATCAAATGGAATACAAATAAAAACGTAATCAAACTTAATGTGGCTTGGTTGCTGAGCTCCGCAAATTCAGCCAGCCATGCGTTGCTGATCGGAACCGGAAGTCCCGAAAGATAACATTCTGAAGATTATGATACAATAAAGAAAGATCACTTTTAGTGCTAATGAAATAGAGTAACATAGGTCTGAACTTGAGTTGTAGAAACACTTGTTACTTGTTACTCCCTCCAGAAGTACTATTTCCCCAGACATTAGTATGGCTTAGCCTGAAGCCTTAGTGTAGTACATTTCATAAAGATCCGTTCAGAAATGAGTGATTAGGAGAGTTAATTCCATGAGCTAGAGGGGCATCATAACTAAATGATGGTCCCATATACTGTAGACACAGAGGACATTACATAACATAATGAATCATGTCTGTGCCTCAGGTCCAAGGAGAAAATTAAATGCAACTGCCTTTCAATAATTTCACAATAATCTCACAATATATTAGAAGCGTCGCTCGTTTTTAGAATGTGTTTGAGAACCAGATGACGAGAGAGCCGTCTCTACAAGTGACAGGGTTCTCCTTTCTGCAGGCATCCCTGTTTCAATCGCAGGCTTCTCCTTTCTGCTGCACGCATCCCTGTTTCAATCACAGGCTTCTCCTTTCTGCAGGCATCCCTGTTTCAATCGCAGGCTTCTCCTTTCTGCTGCAGGCATCCGTGTTTCAATCACAGGGTTCTCCTTTCTGCTGCACGCATCCGTGTTTCAATCGCAGGCTTCTCCTTTCTGCTGCACGCATCCGTGTTTCAATCACAGGCTTCTCCTTTCTGCTGCACGCATCCCTGTTTCAATCGCAGGCTTCTCCTTTCTGATGCACGCATCCCTGTTTCAATCGCAGGCTTCTCCTTTCTGCTGCAGGCATCCGTGTTTCAATCACAGGCTTCTCCTTTCTGCAGGCATCCGTGTTTCAATCACAGGGTTCTCCTTTCTGCACGCATCCGTGTTTCAATCACGGGCTTCTCCTTTCTGCACGCATCCCTGTTTCAATCACAGGCTTCTCCTTTCTGCTGCACGCATCCGTGTTTCAATCGCAGGCTTCTCCTTTCTGCTGCACGCATCCGTGTTTCAATCGCAGGCTTCTCCTTTCTGCTGCACGCATCCCTGTTTCAATCACAGGCTTCTCCTTTCTGCTGCACGCATCCGTGTTTCAATCGCAGGCTTCTCCTTTCTGCTGCACGCATCCGTGTTTCAATCGCAGGCTTCTCCTTTCTGCACGCATCCGTGTTTCAATCGCAGGGTTCTCCTTTCTGCTGCACACATCCCTGTTTCAATCGCAGGCTTCTCCTTTCTGCTGCACGCATCCCTGTTTCAATCACAGGCTTCTCCTTTCTGCTGCACACATCCCTGTTTCAATCACAGGCTTCTCCTTTCTGCACGCATCCCTGTTTCAATCGCAGGCTTCTCCTTTCTGCTGCATGCATCCGTGTTTCAATCGCAGGCTTCTCCTTTCTGCTGCATGCATCCGTGTTTCAATCGCAGGCTTCTCCTTTCTGCTGCACGCATCCCTGTTTCAATCGCAGGCTTCTCCTTTCTGCTGCACGCATCCCTGTTTCAATCGCAGGGTTCTCCTTTCTGCACGCATCCGTGTTTCAATCGCAGGCTTCTCCTTTCTGCTGCAGGCATCCGTGTTTCAATCGCAGGCTTCTCCTTTCTGCAGGCCTACGTGTTTCAACCGCAGGCTTCTCCTTTCTGCTGCACGCATCCCTGTTTCAATCGCAGGCTTCTCCTTTCTGCTGCATGCATCCGTGTTTCAATCACAGGCTTCTCCTTTCTGCACGCATCCGTGTTTCAATCGCAGGCTTCTCCTTTCTGCTGCACGCATCCGTGTTTCAATCACAGGCTTCTCCTTTCTGCAGGCCTCCGTGTTTCAATCACAGGCTTCTCCTTTCTGCACGCCTCCGTGTTTCAATCACAGGCTTCTCCTTTCTGCTGCACGCATCCCTGTTTCAATCACAGGGTTCTCCTTTCTGCTGCACGCATCCCTGTTTCAATCACAGGGTTCTCCTTTCTGCTGCACGCATCCGTGTTTCAATCGCAGGCTTCTCCTTTCTGCTGCACGCATCCGTGTTTCAATCGCAGGCTTCTCCTTTCTGCAGGCCTACGTGTTTCAATCGCAGGCTTCTCCTTTCTGCTTCACGCATCCCTGTTTCAATCGCAGGCTTCTCCTTTCTGCTGCACGCATCCCTGTTTCAATCGCAGGCTTCTCCTTTCTGCACGCATCCGTGTTTCAATCACAGGCTTCTCCTTTCTGCTGCACGCATCCCTGTTTCAATCGCAGGCTTCTCCTTTCTGCTGCACGCATCCGTGTTTCAATCGCAGGCTTCTCCTTTCTGCTGCACGCATCCATGTTTCAATCGCAGGCTTCTCCTTTCTGCACGCATCCGTGTTTCAATCGCAGGCTTCTCCTTTCTGCAGGCCTACGTGTTTCAACCGCAGGCTTCTCCTTTCTGCTGCACGCATCCCTGTTTCAATCGCAGGCTTCTCCTTTCTGCTGCACGCATCCGTGTTTCAATCACAGGCTTCTCCTTTCTGCACGCATCCGTGTTTCAATCGCAGGCTTCTCCTTTCTGCTGCACGCATCCCTGTTTCAATCGCAGGCTTCTCCTTTCTGCTGCACGCATCCGTGTTTCAATCACAGGCTTCTCCTTTCTGCACGCATCCGTGTTTCAATCGCAGGCTTCTCCTTTCTGCTGCACGCATCCGTGTTTCAATCACAGGCTTCTCCTTTCTGCAGGCCTCCGTGTTTCAATCACAGGCTTCTCCTTTCTGCACGCCTCCGTGTTTCAATCACAGGCTTCTCCTTTCTGCTGCACGCATCCCTGTTTCAATCACAGGCTTCTCCTTTCTGCTGCACGCATCCCTGTTTCAATCACAGGCTTCTCCTTTCTGCTGCACGCATCCCTGTTTCAATCACAGGGTTCTCCTTTCTGCACGCATCCGTGTTTCAATCGCAGGCTTCTCCTTTCTGCTGCACGCATCCGTGTTTCAATCGCAGGCTTCTCCTTTCTGCAGGCCTACGTGTTTCAATCGCAGGCTTCTCCTTTCTGCTTCACGCATCCCTGTTTCAATCGCAGGCTTCTCCTTTCTGCTGCACGCATCCGTGTTTCAATCACAGGCTTCTCCTTTCTGCTGCACGCATCCGTGTTTCAATCGCAGGCTTCTCCTTTCTGCTGCACGCATCCGTGTTTCAATCACAGGCTTCTCCTTTCTGCTGCATGCATCCCTGTTTCAATCACAGGGTTCTCCTTTCTGCAGGCCTCCCTGTTTCAATCGCAGGCGTCTCCTTTCTGCTGCACGCATCCGTGTTTCAATCACAGGCTTCTCCTTTCTGCTGCATGCATCCGTGTTTCAATCGCAGGCTTCTCCTTTCTGCACGCATCCGTGTTTCAATCGCAGGCTTCTCCTTTCTGCTGCATGCATCCGTGTTTCAATCGCAGGCTTCTCCTTTCTGCTGCATGCATCCGTGTTTCAATCGCAGGCTTCTCCTTTCTGCACGCATCCGTGTTTCAATCGCAGGCTTCTCCTTTCTGCTGCACGCGTCCGTGTTTCAATCGCAGGCTTCTCCTTTATGCACGCATCCGTGTTTCAATCACAAGGTTCTCCTTTCTGCTGCACGCATCCCTGTTTCAATCACAGGGTTCTCCTTTCTGCTGCACGCATCCGTGTTTCAATCACAGGCTTCTCCTTTCTGCTGCACGCATCCGTGTTTCAATCACAGGCTTCTCCTTTCTGCTGCACGCATTCGTGTTTCAATCGCAGGCTTCTCCTTTCTGCACGCATCCCTGTTTCAATCGCAGGCTTCTCCTTTCTGCACGCATCCGTGTTTCAATCACAGGGTTCTCCTTTTTTACATACAGTAGAAATGAAGTTAGTTATAAAGCGTCAGTTGACCTGAAGCCAAAAGCCCCAGAAACTAACAACACAGGGACCGACCCCCCCCCCTCTCCACTCCGCTCTGCACCCCCCCCCCCCCTCTCTCTCCACTCTGCACCCCCCCCCCTCTCTCTCCACTCTGCACCCCCCCCTCTCTCTCCACTCTTGCACCCCCCCCCCCCTCTCTCCACTCTGCACCCCCCCCTCTCTCTCCTCTCTGCACCCCCCCCCCCTCCCTCTCTCCACTCCCCCCCTCCATCCCTCTCCACCCCCCTCCGCTCCGCACCCCTCCCCCCCCCCCTCTCTCCACTCTGCACCCCCCCCCCCCCCCTCTCTCCGCTCCGCACCGTCTGGCCCCTGATTGGTCCAGAGCCTCTTGCGTGTCACAGAGCGCGTCGCTCCGACGGGCCTCCTCCGTGTGGCAGGATGAGGAACATCACGCTGCGTCGACAGTCCCCCCCCCCCCCCCCCCCCCCCCCCCCCCCCCTGCGTCGACAGTCCCTCCAGATTGCGTTTCCACAACAACACTCAGGAGAGAGAGACGGACGCCCAAAATAGACCAAACTGATTGAACCGCCGACGTTGTTAAAAAACGCACCATAGGTGCAAAACACTGTCCTCCCGCGAAAACTGTACACCTCAGGTGTGAAGGCGGAGAGAAAACAACACACTCTGTGAGCGTCCGGGTTGTGTTGCGACTCCCAGAAAATCAGGGGTAATTTAACCCCGTGAAAACGCCTCCCGCGCGGGAGATGCAAGATGCCCTCGTCATCACAGAGCCCCCACCCCCCCCCCCCCCTTCCCCCCCCCCCGACTATATTCTTTTAAACCACCGATCCCACTGGCTCCCCATTGCCGCACGAATCCGCTTCAAGGCCCTCGACCTAGCATATCGTGCGGCAAAGGGAACCGCTCCCGCCTACCTCGGGTCAATGGTCTCTAACTACACACCCTCAAGACCCCTACGCTCTGCATCTTCTGGCCGCCTCAGACCTACTCCTATCCAAGCTCCGGGAGGGTCATCAAAGAGAAGTCGCCTATTCTCGGTCCTTGCCCCACAATGATGGAATGAACTACCCACCCCAGTTAGGACAGCCGAAACACGTCCAATCTTTCGCCGTCGACTAAAGACGCACTTCTTCAACCATTATCTGAATTAAAAAAAAAAGAGAAAAAAATAAATAATATCTAACCCTAACTAACCTTACTGTCCTAATACACTAACCTACACTGTAGCACTCAACACTTTGATGAACATTGAGTTGTGCCCTTCCTGATGACTTGTTGTACAGAACTTGTAAGTCGCTTTGGATAAAAGCGTTTCAGCAAAATGACAAAATGTAAATGTTGTTGTTGTTGTTGTTGTTGTTGTTGTTGTTGTTGTTGTTGTTGTTGTTGTTGTTGTTGTTGTTGTTGTTGTTGTTGTTGTTTATTTTTCGGTTACTGTTTGCCCAATTTGACAGCACCTTGCTCCCTTATTTTATTTATTATTTTTCTTTTATAAAGAAAAATAATAAATTGTTTTATTTTTCCTGTTGTTACTACATATATATATATATATATTCATATTTTGTACCCTCTCTTTTATATAGCTTCTCTCTCATTGTAAAGTGTCCTTGAGTCTGAGAAAGGTGCTTCTCTCTATAAATACGATGTATTATTATTATTATTATTATTATTATTATTATTATTATTATTATTATTATTATTATTATTATTATGATTATGATTATTATTATATATTATTATTATTATTATTATTATTATTATTATGACAGACACCGCTGGCACACGGCCGCTGTGACGACGGGTCGACCGTCGTCGGGTAAAGGAGCTTGAAATGACGTGTTTCTTCCGTGTGTTTATCTCTGAGGGGCGACAACAACATACAGCAGCCGCTGCAGGCGTGTTCAACACGTGTTCTGTGTTTAAATCACATGTCTGACTACCTCTGGCATGTCCACGGGCGTTGAGAAGCTCTCAGGGGTGGTGCCACTCTAACGGGACTGTAGCCAGCCTCGTCCGTTTGAGAAAGCGTCTTGAATAATAATAAAAATAATAATAATAATAATAATAATAATAATAATAATAATAATAATAATACAAATGTGTATTTGTATAGCAGCTTTCATACATGCGGCTCAAAGTCCGACGGCACATGTGGTGAGTGGGCGTGTTGTCATTTCTTTATTTCTTTCTTTATTTTTATTTCATATTCTCTCTACACACATATTAATAGTGACAGTGCCTATATTATGTTCCAGACTCGATGACTGTAATTCACTCTTCATCTGTCTAAATAAAAAAATCCATCGATCAAACTTCAGTCGGTCCAAGAGAGGTCACTAGCTGTCACAAGGTAAAACAAAATCATGCCACATCATCCCCCATCCTCTCCTCGCTTCCCTGCATTGGCTCCCGGTAAACACCAGGGTACATTTCAAGGTCCTGGTGTTCGCCTACAGAGCCATGGGCAAGCCCCCCCCCCCCCCCCCCCCCCCCCCCCCTCCTACATCAATGAGCTCATCCACCCACTCTCCTCCAGTCGGTCAGCGTCTATGCTTTTACCAACGCGTCCGTGTTTCCGGGTTCTGCGCCTATTTCCCGGTCGAACAGCCTGCAAACTACCTAACGCCCCTAGTTCTATCACTGGTTAAGCTTATAGGCGACTCTTTCGAAGCTGGTTAAGGTTAGAGTTTGGAATCAGGGCAGGCGTTCTATCGCCCCCTGCTCTAAGACAAACTCTAACCTCTTTTTAGTTTTTCGTCGTCTATTCTGGCGTTTTAGCAAATTTGTTATGTTTTCTTTTCTCTTCACATGTATTATTTCTTGTATTTTCTACGGATGTTTTTAAAATGCTGTGAGGCGCGCTGTACAAATACAGTTTTACTTACTTACTATTTATACTGTAAGAAGTTCAGCGCAAAGTGCTACGACACATGTGGTGAGTGGGCGTGAAGGCTGGCACTGTTGTCATTTATTTCTCTATTTCTTTATTTTTATTTCATATTTTCACACGGACGTTACCGGGGGGGGGGTCACAGAGGAGCGGATCTGTATTTACTGTGGTATTGATATTGAGAATGAGTTTCGTTTGATGTTTTATCGTCCACTATACTGAGTAATTTGACAGGTGTTAGTTAAACCTTAGTTAGAGTTAATGTGGTTTAGTGATGCAGATAGATTGAAATGGATTTTTGATCACAGGGTTTTTGCACTTGCTGAATATTTAGAGGAAGCTTTGGATAAATGCATGAAAAATAACATAATTGTGATGTATTTTGGCCTCTGATGATGTGCAGTACGGTGTAGCTTAGAAACCATGGGAAGTAGGGACGCTCGATATTGGCTTTTTTACCGATACCGATATACCGATATTGTCCAACTCTTAATTTCCGATACCGATATCAACCGATTCCGATATATGCAGGGTTTCCCCCCCGCCCCCCCAAAAAATGTAATAATTTCAGGTAATTAACATTACATATCTCTTGTTGTGGAATTAACACAACATTATGCATACTTTTGACAATAAATAAAATCTGAATTTGTTCTTAATTGCTTGCCTGGGTAAATAAAGGTTATAGAAATGTAAAAAAATATTAAATAAAATTGAAAACCGATACCGATATTTTCCGATATCACATTTTAATGCCGATATCGGCCGATAATATCGGTAGGCCGATAATATCGGACATCCCTAATGGGAAGTGATTGTTATGTTCAATTGTTGTTTTTGGTGACTTATAAATAATCCCGTAAGGGATGGGTCGTCGGACATGACAGGAAAATAAAATTGCATTCATTCATTCACATATTAATAGTGACAGTGCCCATGTTTATCCGAGCAGCCGGAATAATACGCAGTGTAAACAATATAATTAACGAAAACATAAACGTTGTCAATTTGCTACTTTTACGATGAATTGCTAATTTTTTCATGTTGAGCTATAGATTGTGGATGAATACACACAGAAAGGTACACCGTGCCACGAGAGAGAGAGAAAGAAATATACATAGAGAGAGAGAGAGCAGCAGTGATTTGTCATATGTTAATTTTATATACGAATTGTACATTCAACACCCACCATCTCCTGCAAACTCATCTCCAGACGTGGTGACCTTGTGGAGACCAAGGACCTCGACAATAACCCCTCTGTCTGCAACTGGATGCGGGATGATACATATACCCCAGTTTGTTACGACAGACAATCTCACCTCCTTCACCCTCATCCCGAACACCGGCGTCCAGCAAGGCTGTGTGCTGAGCCCCCTTCTCTTCTCCCTCTTCACCCATGGCTGCACTTTGAACTTGAACTTGAACCACCTCCAATGTAAATTACCCAGTATGGTTGTCAATATCCCAATGTACCCAACCCCCCCCCCCCCCCCCCCCCACACAACCCCACCCAACCTCCTCCAATGTACAGTTTCTACATCAAATGTATATACTCCCTTTTCTTGACTATTTTTGTATCACAAACAGTACTGTATTTGCAAATCTGGTATGTCATAAATGTATAGATGTAGCAGTACTGTCTATCTGTATGTCATGTATGTCATATATGTTATGATGAATTGAAAATGGGGGACCCTGATGTAAACAAGACGAAAGTCTTTCTCTGGTCTGCATCCCCTTAACAATTGTGTGTATTGGCGGCTACGTGGCGCAGTGGGCAAGGCGCTCGCAACGAATGCTGGAGACTAGGCTCGAACAGGATGCCTCCTGTTCGAGCCCCGCTCTCCACATTGCTTTCAGTTTAGCTGGTCGTCCACAGTAATACACATTGGCCGTATTACGGGGAGGGAAACTGAAGGGTGGGGATCGGGCGTTGTGGACAGCGACTCCTACAGGTCGGTTGGTGCGCCTGCGCAGTAGAATCAAGAAGCGACGGGGGCGGGGCCCCTCCAAAGCCCAGATCCCCGACGCTGAAAGATCTAGCCGCGCAGGTGAAAAGATGCGACGGCTGTTACCTCGAGTATCGGAGGGGACTCGTGCTATGTATGACTTAGTCCACATTGCAGCCGGCTTGTGGGAGGCAAGAAACAACGTTCGAAGACAGGGGAGGGTTGAATTGGACGATACGAAAATTGGGATGGGAGAAAATATAGAAAATGGGAGAAAAAGTGGATAAAAAAAACAATTGTGTGTATTGAGCTGTACTGTACTGTACCCATTCTGCAATCTGTTAATAAAGTTTTCAATCAATCAATCAATCACACACCAACACAACAAGTTTGCAGATGACAAGCGGCTGGGTGGTGCAGCGGACTAAGCGTCTGTCTACCACCGCAGAGACACTGGTATCGAATCCGGCTGTCAGCGTTGCCTCCGGCTTGGCCGGCCGTCATACTGACACAATTGGCGGTGTCAGCGGGAGGGAAGCCGGTGGGGTGGTATTCTGGTCGTTGTAAACAGCGACTCCTACAGGTCGGTCAGGGCGCCTGCACAGCGAGGGAGGGAGATGGTGAGGGTATAGTGTGACCTCCCACGCGTTACACTTCACCAATGAGAGTCCGCGCTGCCAGGTGAAAAGAGGCTGCTGGCTGTCTCCTATGTATCGGAGGAAGCATGTGATAGACTTCAGGGCTCCCTAGACCGGCAAGTAGGGGGCAATTGCGCGCAATGACCAGGAAGGGGAGGGGGGAATTGGCATAATGACTAAATTGGGATGGGAGAAAGAAATACAAGAAAAATAGGCCGCGATAAAGTAAAAAAAAAAAGAAAAAAAAAAAAGTTTGCAGATGAGTGGGCCTATAGGGAGGAGGTCCAGCACCTGGCGACCTGGTGCGCCGACAACAACCTGGCCAGGAACACCAAGGAGCCCATCGTGGACTTCAGGAGCTGGTCCACATCAACAGGACGGAGGTGGAGCGTGTCTCCAGCTTCAAATGATGTGGTGTCCACATCTCTGAGGACCTCTCTTGGACCCTCAACACCTCAGCACTGGTCAAGAAGGTGTCCACATCTCTGAGGACCTCTCTTGGACCCTCAACACCTCAGCACTGGTCAAGAAGGAGTCCACATCTCTGAGGACCTCTCTTGGACCCTCAACACCTCAGCACTGGTCAAGAAGGAGTCCACATCTCTGAGGACCTCTCTTGGACCCTCAACACCTCAGCACTGGTGAAGAAAGCTCACCAGCGCCTCTTCTCCCTGAGGAGACTGAGGAAAGCCCACCGGTCCCCTCAGATTCTGGTGAACTTCTACCACAGAAAGCATCCTCACCAACTGCATCATCACAGTCTGGTACGGCAACTGCTCTGCCTCTGCCCAACGCATCACCGGCACATCACTCCCTGCTATTGAGACTATTCATCACACAGCATCGTCGATGACACCTCTCATCCCAATCACGGGCTGTTTGCCCTCCTCCCCTCCGGGAGGCGCTACAGGAATCTCTGTTCCAAGTCAAGCAAGCTCAGGAACAGCTGCGTTATTTCTAAACCTAGCCGCATTTCTGGCAGACGCTCTCTGATTGGCACTGACTGACGCTCTCTGATTGGCCACTGACATGTGCGCCCAATCGCGTGACGAGCTGTGTCTTTGCCCATTTCCGCGTCGAACAGCCTGCAAACTACCTGGCGTTCTATCGCCATGCTCTAAGACAAACCTTAACCAACTTCGAAAGAGTGCCTAAGCTTAACCGGTGTAGAAACAGGCGTCGGCCAATCAGAGAGCATCTCCGAGAAATGCGGCTAGGTTTAGAAATAACGCGGAACGGCTTCATGTACTTTAACTCACCATAACTGCCCCTCAAGTTTCAAGTTCAAGTTTCAAGGTTTATTTGTGTTACATTACAGTGAAATGCTTGCTTCTGTATGAGCCTCCTGAGATTGTGCTTCAGACAGTAAAGAAATTAAAAAGAATAAAGACCAAACACTATACAAAATAATATACAAAACTAAAGTACAAAATGCAAATAAATGCAAATGTGCAGAGTTTACACAGTATGTGGAAGACGCAGCGAGTCTGAGCTGACAGGCAACTGCTTATTCATTTGTTTGTTTGTTTATTCATTCATTCATGTATTAATGTTTGTATTTGTATATTTAAATGACAGGTTGTTGTTTTTAAGCAGGCCTCATAGGGTACTCATCATCTCTGTGAGTATCAAAGCTAAAATGAATAAATAAATTCCCCCCACAAGTGTTCCATCAATGAGAATAATTGCAGAAAGGTGAAGTGGTGTTTTGATTTGGATAAAAGTATTCTCAGTACACTGAAAATGGTTGCTGTTAGCGTGCCGGTCTGTTGCAATGATGAAAACATCCCGCTGAGATCGCACAAAACCACTGAGAGATATACATGTCATCTAAAACATGGCTGTATTCAAATTGGCAATATGTTTGTGAATATGTGAAAACATACAGTGCAAAGGTGCAGCTGAGAGTCTGTGTGTCCCATCGGTTATATTATACGGTATTATGATAAATATGTAGGCAATAAAGCACGCACTCACTTTATTAAACATTCACCTTAAACATTCACTCACTTTATTAAACATTCACCTTAAACATTCACTCACTTTATTAAGCATTCACCTTAAACATTCACTCACTTTATTAAACATTCACTTTAAACATTCACTCACTTTATTAACCCTTTCACTGCCACACAACAGAAGGTTAGCCCTTTACTATCACACAACCGACGGTGATGCTCCATCATTAGCATAATTAGCTCCGCATCCGAAAAGGGTTAACCACCAAAACCTGCATGGACTACAACGTATGACGTATATCAGGCCAGTTAGGGTGCAGACCTAGGGTGTAAACTGTTTATATTCAGATTTAATTTTATTACCTATCTTCTATTACTAGTATGTCTTTCTTCTATGATCCCGCCCATACCTGTACCTCCCCCTCCCCCCTCCCCCATATTGCTATGGTGCCCACATTTCCCCCCCCCCGGCGATCAATAAATGAATATCTTATCTCATTTAAAATGCGGCAAGGCATATACCGTTCGTTCTTGAGAGCCGAGATGCAGGGGAATATGAATGTGTGGAATGTGTGATCCAGCGTGCCACGCTGATGTCCAGGGCTGATGGAGCTCCCCTCTGTTGCAGAGTTCAAGACCTTGATCTCCAACCAGTCCGTCAATCAAGTTGTACGTGTTTCAATTGATTTGCTATATACAGACCCAGCTCTTAAAGATCGCACCTCTACTGCAAAGGGGCGCAGTATCGTTAACACCTACTGCGCAGTAGCAGTAGCAGAGCAGAGCAGAGCTCAGAGTCCTATAAGAGCTGCATCTGTACTTGCTCTTTGTCTCGTCTTGTTGTCTCATTGTTGTGATTTGATGTGCTTGTTTAGGGGGGGGGGGGGCTTATTTTCGTGTGTACACAGAATGAGGGAAAACTCAGTGGCCTTTTGAGTTTAAAGGTTTGAAATCTAAATTGTGATGAATGTATGATGATGTAGAAATTGAGAATAATAAAATGCATTTTTGGCGCATGATAATTGATCATAAACTATGTGGGGAAACGGCACATAAACCACGTAAACCATGTGTAATAAAAAAAACATAACCGCAAGCAAGTGAAACAAGCCTCTCATCTCTTCCATCTCTGACCAACTCCACAAGCAAACCATAACGTTATTCGCACATGACCATGAACCTTGTGTCAAAGAAAAGATAGGCTGGACAAGATACGCCTCCTAGAGTGTCTAAACGGAAGTACAGAAAGTACAGGCGTTCCGGTTTCGACAAAACGTTTGAAGTGCACAATATTTCCTCGTTTATTAAGCCACTGCAACGGCTTTGCCTGAAGAATTTACTACATGATGACCGGGACGTTCTATAGCTTGTATTGCCGACAGGATTCGGGAAAAGTTTGGTCCGTTCGGAAGCAGCTTCCAGGGCAAGTACATACACAGGAAATTCTACCCCACAGACACTTTTGGCCGTAGTTCTTTACCAGGCTTCATCTCACGGAGGAGAGAAAACTGGGAACGAGGTTAAAGAAAAGAAGACTTCTTCCACTCACCTGAGCAGGGATGAAGATGAAGCCTCATGTTGCGATGTTTCACCGTCGAGGAGGGAAAGGCCAATATGCAGATTTAGATCCCCAAGAACTGTTCTCTTTGATTACTGTTGTGTATATACCACTATACCAGAGAGAGAGAACTGATTACTGTTGTATATACCACTATACCAGAGAGAGAGAACTGATTACTGTTATATATACCACACTACCAGAGAGAGAGAACTGATTACTGTTGTATATACCAGGGGTTCCCAAACTTTTCAGGCCGGGGCCCAGAAAATAAGGCGTCAGAGAGCCGCGGCCCAATGCACATCGTCTGGCTTTTTTTTTCTTTTTTTTTTTTGCCAGCTGACCGATTTTTTAAGCCAAATATCACTTCAATCCTATTAAGTTAGTTCAAGTTAGTTATTCATTTATATGTGCTATTTATGAGAGGGCTAACTTGTTGCAAAATAATAATGATAATAATAATAGCCTCATTAAAATACTATTGTTGCTTCGGTTGTTTTCAGCGTTTTATGTGCATAATCTGTTATTTAGTTTGAAATGTTCGTTGAAATAAGTAGATTTTTCGTTTTTGTTTATTTATTAAGTTAATATAAAACCATATAGTCACATTTTAGAATACAATAGAATAGAATTTTAGAATACAACTAGAAACACTGTCCTGGCCTGCTTCTAAGTTCAGTGGCCTGACAAAAAATTAAAAAATTAAAAAATTAAAAATGATTTTTTTTTTTTTTTTTTTTTTTTTTTTTTTTCGTCTCGCGGCCCATCCGTGGCTGCTCGCGGCCCACCTTTGGGTCGCGACCCCGACTTTGGGAACCACTGGTATATACCACTATACCAGAGAGAGAGAACTGATTACTGTTATATATACCACACTACCAGAGAGAGAGAACTGATTACTGTTGTATATACCACACTACCAGAGAGAGAGAACTGATTACTGTTATATATACCACACTACCAGAGAGAGAGAACTGATTACTGTTGTATATACCACACTACCAGAGAGAGAGAACTGATTACTGTTATATATACCACACTACCAGAGAGAGAGAACTGATTACTGTTATATATACCACACTACCAGAGAGAGAGAACTGATTACTGTTGTATATACCACACTACCAGAGAGAGAGAACTGATTACTGTTATATATACCACACTACCAGAGAGAGAGAACTGATTACTGTTGTATATACCACACTACCAGAGAGAGAGAACTGATTACTGTTGTATATACCACACTACCAGAGAGAGAGAACTGATTACTGTTGTATATACCACACTACCAGAGAGAGAGAACTGATTACTGTTGTATATACCACACTACCAGAGAGAGAGAACTGATTACTGTTATATAAACCACACTACCAGAGAGAGAGAACTGATTACTGTTGTATATACCACACTACCAGAGAGAGAGAACTGATTACTGTTGTATATACCACACTACCAGAGAGAGAGAACTGATTACTGTTGTATATACCACACTACCAGAGAGAGAGAACTGATTACTGTTGTATATACCACACTACCAGAGAGAGAGAACTGATTACTGTTGTATATACCACACTACCAGAGAGAGAGAACTGATTACTGTTGTATATACCACACTACCAGAGAGAGAGAACTGATTACTGTTGTATATACCACACTACCAGAGAGAGAGAACTGATTACTGTTATATAAACCACACTACCAGAGAGAGAGCTGGCCGGCAGGTCGGGGGATCATCTCCACCGTCCCTCAGCTTTGCCGTGCCGGTCGTGTCTCCGGTGGAATAATTAACCTGACAGGTCGGTAGGCCAGGTCTCCTACACGGTGGGTGAACAGGTTATTAACATCAAAAAGCAATTTGCAGCAACGGCCGCTTTCCCCCCCGAACGCAATCAGTGGTGTATATATTTCATGTTTCAATTGTGCCATGATTTGACCGTACAGCAGGGACCGTGTTGATGTTTGATATCGGTTCTGAATGAAACCGGGTTCACCTGAATAAGAGGCTGATTATGTTGCACTTGTCCATCTCCATGTTCCCACCACAGCCTGATTAAATTTGTGCATGTGTGGAAATTAGGGCCGACCTCGATCAGTCCAACGGTCGACTAATCGATCGAAAGGAGCCGTAGTCGACTGCCAATCTCTTAGTCGAATACATTTTTTTTAAATTTTAAATAAAATTGGAATTGGAATTCTTTTGGGGGGGGGGGGGGGGGGGCATTCTTTCCAAAAAGCAAAGAGGCCTAGAAGCGTGGCTAACGCTAATGGCGCGCATACCAGAGGCTAACTTCCTAAGAAAACGGGCACAGAGGCACTGAAAGATGTATCCATCAGTGGACCAATTGCGTGTGTGTGTGTGTGTGAGTGTGAGTGTGAGTGTGAGTGTGAGTGTGAGTGTGAGTGTGTGTGTGTGTGTGTGAGTGTGAGTGTGAGTGTGTGTGTGTGTGTGTGTGTGTGTGTGTGTGTGTGTGTGTGTGTGTGTGAGAGGGGGTGTATGCAAGTGTGAAACTGGGGTATCAGCAAGAGCAGGAGGGATCCACTGAGAGCGTGTTGAGTATTTTCTTGAAGGCAGTCAGTGAAGTAAGAGCTGTAAGTTCTCCTGGGGGGGGGGGGGTCTCACAGCGGGGGGAGCCCTGTGTGTCTAGTGGGGGGGGGGGGGGGGGGCCCGCGTCTCACAGCGGTGTGCGGCCCATTCCACATCTACGACATGGGATCCAGCAGGGTTGTAGTCGAGTCACTAAATCTCAAGTCTCGAGTCCCCAGTGTTCGAGTCGCCAAATAAGAGTCGAGTTCAAGTCGAGTCCCCATTATTACCCGAGTCCGAGTCGTCGAGGTTGAGTCCACTCCCCTCTGGCAGTCAAAGAGCTGACGTACAAAAAAAAAAAAAAAAAATCTACATTAAACATAAATGACACAGCATAAATGACCCCCCCCCCCTCCCCCCCGCCCTAAAACTACACTTATGACCGGAAACCAACGAATGCGGGTCTGCCCCAATTTAGGAACGGAGAAAACACACGGACAGAGGTTTTTAATCCCCTTCCCCCGCAGTCTCTAGCTGTGGCCCCAAGCCACATCTTTCCCTCTTACTGTTGTTTTTTATTAACATTGCTACATCCGGTACAAACAATGGAGCGCCACTTAGTGACTAAACATGGCACACTGCGACTGAATAACAACACAAAAATATAATGGGCACATTTGTGACAGCGTCAGGGAGTGTTTTAGCTCCCTAGTGTTTTTCCCACCTCTTGTCTCTGCTTCCACACAGGGGGGGGGGGGGGGGGCAGCAGTACCCTGTACCCCATATGTACTCGTCACCAGAGACTACAATTTGAAACTGGCCCCTGTAAATGTCCTATCCCAACCCCCTCCAAAAAAAGAACCTAACAAACTGGGTATATTTAATTTGAACAGCAAGCAGGGACAGACATAGAAAATTATGACAGCCTAGCTGACAAACAAAGAAAAAACTAGCAGACTAAAAAGGAAGGAAATAACAAATACAGCAAACACTTGAACTGAACTTGAAACTGAAATACTCACTGACTGAACTCACTAACAGAACAATGACACCTCAAGGACTGAGCAGAAGAACTGGACTGATATACACAGAGGGTAGAGGGTTAATTACAAACAAGATACGCCTGGGCTAATTACAAACCAGAGACACCTGGGATAATTACAAACGAGACACACCTGGGCTAATTACAAACCAGAGACACCTGGGCTAATTACAAACCAGACACACCTGGGCTAATTACAAACCAGAGACACCTGGGCTAATTACAAACCAGAGACACCTGGGCTAATTACAAACCAGAGACACCTGGGCTAATTACAAACCAGAGACACCTGGGCTAATTACAAACCAGAGACACCTGGGCTAATTACAAACCAGAGACACCTGGGCTAATTACAAACAAGAGACACCTGAGCTAATTACAAACCAGAGACACCTGGGCTAATTACAAACCAGAGACACCTGGGCTAATTACAAACAAGAGACACCTGGGCTAATTACAAACAAGACACACCTGGGCTAATTACAAACCAGAGACACCTGGGCTAAATATTTACCAGACACACCTGGGCTAATTAAAAACATTACGAGGAGCCGGGAAAAACAAGCATCTCAGGTTTTTCTGAATTTATTTACAGGAAAAAAACTGACTAACATCTGAATGTGAATCTGACAGGCTTTGCAGGAGGTTCTCTGTACTAAATATGCATTGCTTCTGTAGATAACAGCACTTAGATGTTAAGGCATAGTTACAGTTCTTTTAGGCTGTCACAAGGCATCTCTCTCTCTCTATAATATAATGTGTATAATCTAATGTAATGTAAAATGTGCAAATATCTCTCTCTCCCTCTCTCCCTCTCTCTCCCTCTCTCCCCCTCTCTCTCTCACTCTCTCTATAATATACTGTGTATAATGTAATGCAATGTCAAATGTGCAAATCGTTCAGCCCACCGTTAGAAATGATAGGATTGTACAGTCGTGCACATGTTCCACACGTTGGCTCTTAGTAAACACGCTGTTCTTGTTGATCCGTATCTGCCTACGTTCCTCGCGAGCCTCACTGAGAATATGATGTGTTCCAGTGGTCCTCTCAGAAGTGGAGGCTCTAACTGTGGTGGATATGAAGAACTCTCTCTCGCCCTCTTGCCAGACGGATGTGGTTTGAAAGCTTTTTTTTAATGAGATACTTGATGAGAATTATTACATATATTAATTGGTTCGTTGGAAGAGTAAAGGAGAGTGATAAGGCAATTAAAACTTTTGGCGTTATATTCCCCCCAAAGATATACTTTATATTCAAAGACTTTTTAAGGTAAATTGTTGGAAGTACCTTGAGCAGTTTTACTGCCGTCAGGTTTCCCAGAATCCAGGGGTGCAGACAGAATGCAGACAGCTACATTCCCTGCTCCCCTCTCCCTGCTCCCCTCTCCCTGCTCCCCTCAACCCTGTATTCCCACAACCCTATGTTCCTACAGCCCTATGTTCTCAAAGCCCTATGTTCCTACAGCCCTATGTTCCTACAGCCCTATGTTCCTACACCCCTATGTTCCTACAGCCCTATGTTCCTACAGCCCTATGTTCCCTCAGCCCTATGTTCCCTCAGCCCTATGTTCCTACAGCCCTATGTTCCTACAGCCCTATGTTCTCACAGCCCTATGTTCCCACAGCCCTATGTTCCCACAGCCCTATGTTCCCTCAGCCCTATGTTCCTACAGTCCTATGTTCCTACAGCCCTATGTTCCCACAGCCCTATGTTCCCTCAGCCCTATGTTCCTACAGCCCTATGTTCCTACAGTCCTATGTTCCTACAGCCCTATGTTCTCACAGCCCTATGTTCCCACAACCCTATGTTCCCTCAGCCCTATGTTCCCACAGCCCTATGTTCCCTCAGCCCTATGTTCCTACAGTCCTATGTTCCTACAGCCCTATGTTCCCACAGCCCTATGTTCCCTCAGCCCTATGTTCCTACAGCCCTATGTTCCTACAGTCCTATGTTCCTACAGCCCTATGTTCTCACAGCCCTATGTTCCCAGAGCCCTATGTTCCTACAGCCCTATGTTCTCACAGCCCTATGTTCCCACAGCCCTATGTTCCCTCAGCCCTATGTTCCTACAGCCCTATGTTCCTACAGGCCCATGTTTCAACAGCCCTATGATCCCTCAATTTAAAATGGCTGCTATACATGGATGCTTGGGGGGGGGGCAGTGGGCATGGGTTATGGGCGGGGGGGGGGGTTAAAACATATTATGTGCATTAGGAAAAGGCCAGACCTGTGCAGAATTCATTTTGAGGCATTGTCGAGACATGAATCCACAATGTGCATGGATCCGGTGGTCTATGCTCATTCAACAGATGTAAGATAACAAGTTATTATCTAATACACTCTAATAGTTAGTACTAATACACTCGGGTCCTTCACACACACACTCAAATCATGGCTATTACAAAATCAGGTCTGTGACCATTTCTATTTTTCTCCCATCCCAATTTCGAATATCCAATTCTTCCCTCCCCTGTCTTGAACATTGCTAGACTATGCCTCCCACTGGTCGGCTGTAGTGAGGATAGAAGCCTTGCATCACGTGTCCCCTCCGGTACACGAGGAGGCAGCCTGTCGCATCTTTTCACCGCAGCAGCTCGAGCTCTCAGTGGCGAGGAGTAACGCGTGGGAGGCTCACGCTGCCTCCGTCACTTCCTGCTTCCGTCGCACCGGCGTCACCAAACCGACCTGTAGGAGTCGCTGTCCACAACGTCAAATCCCCACCCACCGGCTTTCCCACCCCCTAACACTTGCCAATTGTGTTAGTATGAACGACCGGCCAGCCGGTAGCAACGCCGAGAGCTGGGCTCGAACCCAGCGTCTCCTGCGTTAGAGGGGAGCACCTTGCCCACTGCGCCAATCAGCCGCCCACATTACATTACTTTACATTACATTACACACATCAAATAAAACTGTCTTCCTAGTTGTTGTAATACTCATTTCAGAATCTGCACTAGAAATGAAGGCGTGAAGGCGATATTAATTTGTACGTAATATCAATCCACAGTTCCCCAATCTTCCAGAAGCCACTCCTATTGACACTTTATTAAAGCCTACACCGGTCACAAAGGTTATTATATCTGTCCTGTACGGTTTGATTTCCTCACTGCGTCCTACCTCATTAGAAAAGATCAGGAGGAGATGGGAGGAGGACCTGGGTGAGGACATCACAGAAGACCTGTGGGAGGGTCCACATTGGACTAAAGTCAGGCTAGCCAAGATCTATGGCAACATTGATCCCACCTGTGACAGATGCCACCGTGCCCCTGCTACACATAGTCACATGTTTTGGTCCTGTCCTTTCCTACATAATTATTGGTCTGAAATATTTGAAACTATCTCAAATAGTATTGAGATCCCAATCAGCCCGACTGCCATAACTGCTTGCTTTGGTGTCCCTCCTACCACCCTGTCTCTGCCAAGATATAACGCTGACCTGGTGGCATTTGTTACTCTCCTGGCTAGACGTCTCATTTTACTGCACTGGAAGTCACCCACTCCTCCATCTCACTCTATGTGGCTCAGGGATATTTTGCACTTCCTTAAGATGGAGAAAATAAGGTGTCATAAGGGGTTCGACAGCTAGATTTTATAAAAACTAGTGAAAACTAGTAGCAACCCTGCTAATGTTGGCATATTTACAGTTTTTTTTATTTGTATTCATTTATAAATGTATAAACTGTTGATTGATATGCACTGTCCCTGATCAAATAAACCGAGTAAACTAAACTAAACCACCAGAAATATCACTTTCTCTGACGGAGGTTGATATCTCTCGGTACTATAGGTAGTACTGCCGGTCGTCCACCTCGGTGTCTGTCAGTCAGGAATAGGGTGACCAGGTGTCCCCCTTTTGGTTGTACTGTCCCACCATTTGACCAAATGTCCCGCGTCCCTCATATTGAGAGGATGTCCCTCTTTTCGAAGCCAAAAAAAACATGTGTCTAAAAGCCCCTCCCTACAGACAGTAAACGTAGCAACCCGCCTCTTGTCCACACACATTGCTCTGATTGGTTATAGTACTTTAGCGTGCTGCTTGCCTGCTTGTGACGTGACTGAGACTGAGTCGTGACGCTACCTCATATCGCAAATCTGATTGGTAAAAAAAAACACAACAACATTACAAGCGAACTAGTTCAAGATGGAAAGCAGTAAAAAAAAAACGGACCTGCAGTTACAACCAAGACTGGCAAACGACACATGACTGGGTGAGGCAGATGGCAGGCAATCCGCAGCAGGCTTTCTGTGTTTTGTGTCATAGTTCGTTTTCAATTGCGCATGGAGGAGAATACAACTTGAAGCGCCACAGTGGACGTGAGTCTCACTTGAAAGTGGCTCACCAAAAAGAAACATCCAGATCTATGGATACGTTTCTTTTTAAACCAAACAATGATAGCCAGACGGACAAGGTCACTGCAGCTGAGATAACAAGTGTCTATCACACAGTACAACACTCCCATTCATACAGGTCAGCCGACTGTGGTAACCTTTAACTTAAATCTATTCGGTGAAGACCATGGCAGTTATTCTAATATAGAAACACAATTTATTTTTATTATTATTTTTGTATTATACTACACTGTTTTCCCTTGTTCTGTGTTAACAGGGAATATCAAACACAAGACATTCCTGTCAAGTGATGACGTTTGAATATTTAAAACAGATGTTAGGTGGTATTTAATTTGTATTTATTTTGATTTAACCTTTAACCTTTGATTTAAATCTATTCAGTGAAGACCATGGCAGTTATTCAAATAAACATTTTTGCATTATCTATCTGTCCCACTTTGTCCCACCAAAATCGTACTGTTGTCCCACTTTGTCCCACCAAAATCGTACTGTTGTCCCACTTTGTCCCACCAAAATCTTACTGTTGTCCCACTTTTGGACTTTTTGCATCTGGTCACCCTAGTCAGGAAGCCGTCTCGATTCTCGACGTGAACACTCAGAGCTCTGGACTCCGTTTGATTGTTGACTCGGGTTGTAGACGCTCCTGCAGCAGCGAAAAGCCCAAACAAACACAACCGGGATCCGACAAGCGGCCGGGCCTCTTGTTTGTGTGCTTATCGATGTCAGCGCCGACAGAAAGGGATAACAACACAGCAGCGCTGAATTATTGACCGCACGTTTCACGGGGAAAAAACCAGTTCATATATATATATGAAGTAAATCCTCTGGCAGTGTTCCAACAGACATACATAAATAATGAACGGTATTGATTGGCTACGCCGCGCGGCACAAGAGTCAATGAAATGGCAGGCGGGGGGGGGGGAATAAAGTGTACTGTACGGTTACGCACAACGCCTTTCGCCGCTCCTTCTCCCAG
>NC_140178.1:3197961-3247961 GCF_963971535.1 Notolepis coatsorum
TGGCACACGGTGAAGAGATGGGCCTTGCGCCTCAGGTCAGGGCAGCAGTAGATGTCCGCGAACCTCCAGATGCCAACACAGTTTTCCAGAGACAGCTGGCCTTCTAGGAAGTCAGAGCACGCTCCTACTATGCCAGTGACGCGAAGCTGGTCTGCAGCCACCAGAAGCTCTTCCACGTTCTCTGCTGTCACCAGCACAAAGCTTGTGTAGGAGTACTCTATGATGAGCTGCATCATACCCGGGGACACCCCAGGGATACTGTAGACTGGTTTCTCTGAGTCGCTCCAGCGAGTGAAGAGGGCTCTGTGGGACGCAGAGTATAGAGATAATCCAAAACTAATCCAACGAACAACACAAGCGAGCAGTCAACAACAGACCGCGGGTCCATGAGCAATTTTTGTTCACTCTTGTGTTAGTTGTGTTGCAGCGCAGGACACTACAGTAGTGGAGGCTACAGCCTTATCAACAGTGCTGCACTTCCTGGTTTAATAGCACAGTCTTCAGGTGCTCAGCGATATATATATATATATATATATATATCTGTATGTCATCTATCTATATATATATATCTGTATGTCATCTATCTCGGACGGGCCCTCCATCGGTGCTTCCAGTCGTCCCGATCCTCCATGCCTCTGGCTGCTCGCCGGTGCTTCCTGCTCCCGCATCTCTCCTGAGTACGTCCACGTAGGTTAACGTGGGACGTCCTCGTGATCGATGCCCGTGTGTTGGTTCCCACAGCACAAGTTTGCTGGTTGGCAGCTCATGGTGTCTCTGCCAGTGACCTGCCAGCCACATTCTCCTGACTGCCACTTTCTCGCTCACCCTTAGCACCCCCCCCCCCCCATACAAGTTTGCATTAGTGACATGCTCATCCCTGTTGATGTTGAGCACCACACGCATCATTCTGGTGCAGCACCCATCCAGGGGCTTCTGCATGTCATGCATGTCTTAAATGTCATGATTAGATTAGTTTAGATGATTAGATTAGATTCTTATATCTGTATGTTGTGTATGTCATAAACGTCATGATTTGAAAATGGGGGACCCTGATGTAAACAAGACGAAAGTCTCTCTGGTCTGCATCCCCTTAACAATTGTGTGTATTGAGCTGTACTGTATTGTACCCATTCTGCAATCTGTTAATTAAAATGTTCAATCAATCAGTATATATTTGTTATTTATTTTTGGTATAGTGCTTAACAAGCATAATGTAATGTTGCCCAGTTGTGGCCTGTTGAGGGGCAATACATATCAAAAGTTCCAAAACATCTATTGTGTTTGTATTTGTATGATCCACTATATAAACATAGTAATTATAATATCTACATACATGGCATTTGATTGGAGGCTAGTCTCACTTTGTCCCACAGCAACATTAAAAGTTTAGATTTGTGTATGTTATTTATGTAACAAATTTACTTGAAAGTAACGCAATAGTTACTTTCTGAAGTAACTAGTTACGTTTATAATTTGTAACTGAGTAAGTAATTTAGTAACTTTTTGGAAGAAGTAATTAGTAACTAGTTACTTTTTAAAAGTAACTTGCCCAACACTGGTGACATCACAACGGAACATGTTTGAGTTCCATTTGAATAATTTAAATAATATGTTGACATTAAAAAAGAACAAATAAAATGATACAAAAAACTACATAAAACAATGATACAAATTATAATAAAATATTTAAGTATTTATTTATAGAAATAAAGAAAAATAAGACAATGAAATAAAGATAATAATTCATTTAAAAGCTATTTTAAAAAGGTAAGTTTTGAGCAGTGCCAACCGAGTCTGCTGTCCTAACAGACTTGGGGTCTGTAGGGTAAGCACTTATTCCCTCCGCCCTGAACATTTATGGAGATGCATGGGCCTTTTAAGTCAGTGATAAAAGTGTCTTTCGAGGATAAGTGAGCTCCTGCACTGATTATTATAGTTCAATATTCAATATTTTATCACCAAAACCCCCCAAAAAGCATAAAAAAGGGGGCCCCAAAAAATCACACCACACGCACACAGGCCCAGTGCCCTTTTCAGCCTTTGAGCACCTGCCCCTCCTCTAAAGTCCTGTGCACGTCCCTGCTTCCACCCGGTTCTCACGCCGGCCAGCCCCCCTCAGACGCCGTCGACCCCTGGAACATCTGCCCGAGCGAGCCGCTGCCGCTTGGCCCACCTTCCCAGAATCCTCGGCGGCGGCGGCGCCCGCTGCCAGCCTCAGTCTCGTCTCCTCGTCTCCTCGTCTCTGGTCCAGCTCCGCTTTCCGCTGCTGCTGCACTTCTGCTCGACTTTCCTCGTTTTCTCGTCACCTCCGCTTGGCCTTGTCCACCCGGGTAGGGGTCCGGCGTTTATTTAACAGCTTTTTATCCAAAGCGCTTTACAATTTTGATCCTCACGTTTTTGACTAATTAAGACTTTAGGGCTGAAAAGTAAGCAGTAAATGTATTGCGTGCACTCTGTGTCTCTCTTTTCCTCTCTCTCTCTCTCGCTCTCTCGCTCTCTTCCTCTCTCTGTGTCTCTCTTTTCCTCTCTCTCTCTCTCGCTCTCTCGCTCTCTTCCTCTCTCTGTGTCTCTCTTTTCCTCTCTCTCTCTCGCTCTCTCGCTCTCTTCCTCTCTTTGTGTCTCTCTTTTCCTCTCTCTCGCTCTCTCGCTCTCTTCCTCTCTTTGTGTCTCTCTCTTCCTCTCTCGCTCTCTTCCTCTCTTTGTGTCTCTCTTTTCCTCTCTCTCGCTCTCTCGCTCTCTTCCTCTCTTTGTGTCTCTCTCTTCCTCTCTCGCTCTCTTCCTCTCTTTGTGTCTCTCTTTTCCTCTCTCTCGCTCTCTCGCTCTCTTCCTCTCTTTGTGTCTCTCTCTTCCTCTCTCGCTCTCTTCCTCTCTCTGTGTCTTTCTCTCTCTGTGTCTCTCTCTCTCTGTGTCTCTCTCTCTCTCTCTCTCTCTCTCTCTCTCTCTCTCGCTCTCTCTCTCTCGCTCTCTCTCTCTCTTTGCTTGCACCCCACAATTTGATAATCACCACCTAGTAACCAGGAACTAATGTATAAAATTGTCTTTACTTGTTTGCTATCTTAGGCTGTGTTCACACTGCGGGCGAAAGTGGCCCCAAATCTGATTTCTTTGCTCATTATGTGACTCTGAGATCTGTTTTGTGTGAGCAGCTCAAATCACATGGAATCTGATATCTGTTCAATTCTGATTTGGGCCACTTTCATATGTGGTTCCTGAATCAGATACAGGTCTGATCTTTTTGCAATGTGACCTCTGAATGGTCATGTGACCTCAGTCTCACCAGTCATGTGACCTCAGTCTCAACAGTCATGTGACGACCTCAGTCTCAACAGTCATGTGACCTCAGTCTGAACAGTCATGTGACTTTCAAACTATGTTGTTCTACGTTGATCATTTCAACGCCAACTGATTTTCAGGACTCGTGACTCGACTTGGACTTGAGCACTGATGACTCGGACTCGGACTTGAGCATTGACTGCATTCGGAGTCAGAAGGTGCAGACGAGATTTTGTACTTTGCCCTAATTATTTGGCATTAAGATATTGATGACTAGTGCATTTGTTTGGCTATTGTGTAGCAAAGTAAATAAATGAAACGGTGACCGCTGTGTCATTTATGTTTAATGTAGACCTGGTTTTATTTTGTACGTCAGCTCTTTTGACCGCCAGAGTGGAGTGGACTCGACCTCGATGACTCGGACTGGGACTCGGACTCGACCACCGGGGACTCAAGACTCGACTCGGACCAGAGATTTAGTGACTCGACTGCGACACGGTGACACGGAAGGACACGTTGAGGTCGTGGCTACAGAAGCTGTTAGATGGATGTCTTTGCATCTTTCGTCAGCGACTCAGTGCATGTTGATTGATTGAATTGATTCATTGAAAACTTTATTAACAGATTGAAGAATGGGTACAATACAGTACGGCTCAATACACACAATTGTTAAGGGGACACAAACCAGAGAAAGCAGTGAGCGGGGCTGCTACTGTGATTACAGTACGACAGATCGCTTGGCCTCGCTGCCAAGGTATTCCTGGGTATTCAAGGTATTCTCCAGGGTCTAGTTGAGCTGCGTTGTGGTGTGTTTGGCACAGTGGCTTCAGCTTGCCGCCTGATTGGCAAATTCGCCTAAATCATTCTATTTTTTAGATTCTAGAAAACTGCATGAACCTCATCATTTGATGTTCCCTGAATCCTACAGCCTGCTATGGATGTAGGCCTGAGGGAACATAGGGCTGAGGGAACATAGGGCTGTAGGAACATAGGCCTGAGGGAACATAGGGCTGTAGGAACATAGGGCTGAGGGAACATAGGGCTGTAGGAACATAGGCCTGGGGGAACATAGGGCTGTAGGAACATAGGGCTGAGGGAACATAGGGCTGTAGGAACATATGGCTGTAGGAACATAGGGCTGAGGGAACATAGGGCTGTAGGAACATATGGCTGTAGGAACATAGGGCTGTGGGAACATAGGGCTGTAGGAACATAGTGCTGTAGGAACATAGGGCTGTAGGAACATAGGGCTGTAGGAACATAGGGCTGTAGGAACATAGGGCTGTAGGAACATAGGGCTGTAGGAACATAGGGCTGAGGGAACATAGGGCTGTAGGAACATAGGGCTGTAGGAACATAGGGCTGTGGGAACATAGGGCTGTAGGAACATAGGGCTGTGGGAACATAGGGCTGAGGGAACATAGGGCTGTAGGAACATAGGGCTGAGGGAACATAGGGCTGAGGGAACATAGGGCTGTAGGAATATAGGGCTGTAGGAACATAGGGCTGAGGGAACATAGGGCTGTGGGAACATAGGGCTGTAGGAACATAGGGCTGTAGGAACATAGGGCTGTAGGAACATAGGGCTGAGGGAACATAGGGCTGAGGGAACATAGGGCTGTAGGAACATAGGGCTGAGGGAACATAGAGCTGTGGGAACATAGGGCTGTAGGAACATAGGGCTGTAGGAACATAGGGCTGTGGGAACATAGGGCTGAGGGAACATAGGACTGTAGGAACATAGGGCTGAGGGAACATAGGGCTGTAGGAACATAGGGCTGTGGGAACATAGGGCTGTGGGAACATAGGGCTGAGGGAACATAGGGCTGTAGGGACATAGGGCTGTAGGAACATAGGGCTGTAGGAACATAGGGCTGTAGGAACATAGGGCTGTAGGAACATAGGGCTGTAGGAACATAGGGCTGAGGGAACATAGGGCTGTAGGGACATAGGGCTGTAGGAACATAGGGCTGAGGGAACATAGGCCTGAGGGAACATAGGACTGTGGGAACATAGGGCTGTGGGAACATAGGGCTGTGGGAACATAGGGCTGTAGGAACATAGGGCTGTAGGAACATAGGGCTGTAGGAACATAGGGCTGTAGGAACATAGGGCTGTAGGAACATAGGGCTGTAGGAACATAGGGCTGTGGGAACATAGGGCTGTGGGAACATAGGGCTGTGGGAACATAGGGCTGTAGGAACATAGGGCTGTGGGAACATAGGGCTGTGGGAACATAGGGCTGACCCCCAACCCCATCTGTTCACCCCAATTTCAACCTCAGTAGCAGTATCTCCACAACGCCGCTCCCTCGTTCCTCACGGTTACTCAGTTCAATGGTGTTTGTACGCTGCGACGCAAGTCACACCGACGGCGCACACACACGCGGTAATGAACCGAGCAGGTGATTTTTTTACCGGGCAGCTAAAACATTGATCCGTCCCTCACCGCACTCCACGGCGCTCCGCCGTTTTACTCCTAACAGGAATCGACGGTTACATTCCAGAGAAGCGTGTGACGAATCACAGACACAATCACAGAGAGCACTGTTTTCACAGACGTACGGCGCGGAGAGAAAGAGAGAGAGAGAGGCGGGCTGGAGCATTGATGGAACGGTTTTGATTTGAGGAACTGGAGCTAAATGTTTGTGTCTCGTCCTCGGCGGCGGTGGTGCGGGAGAGGGGGGGGGGGGGGGCAGGGGGGCAGGGTGGGGGGACGAGGGGACCGGGGGGTTGGGGGGGACGAGGCCGGGACGCACGAAAGCTTTTTGTTTGTTAGTACGGTCTCAGGATGGTTTACAGTCGGGCACATCCGCCACTAATGGAATGAATAAAATGATTTATTTAGTACGTGCTTTCTGGGATATTTGATATGCTTGGCTACGTTTAGCCCGTAGCCTCATCATAATGAACCAGCGAGCAGCCAGTCAGAGGGAGAGGCAGGACGGGGAAGACGAGAGGAAACTCTGGGCTCAGAGCGCCGGTTAAATGATGCTCCTCGCTCCCAGTCACTCCCTCATCTCTCTCCTCCTTGTCGATAACCCCCCCCCACACCCCCCCCTCTTCTCCGGCTCCAAATTACTAATGATTAAGGAACGCGTCAAAAAGAAAAATAGCAAATATGTTGTCACAGTACATGTATTAATACATGTCATATATATTATAAATATATGTAAATATATATATATATATATATATGTATATTAGGGGTGGGAATCACCAGAGGCCTCACGATACGATATTATCACGATACTTGACTCACGATACGATAGTATTGAGATACTAAATATATTGCGATATGCTGAGTATTGCAATATTAATATTGCGATATATTGCGATTTATTACCTTTTTTCAACTGCAGAGTAAAACTTTGTCAACATGTTTTATCTAATAAAAGAAAGTTTTCAGTCTGTTCATCTCACTTCAATAATTTTTTTTTTTTTTTATCCACTTTTTCTATATTTTTCTCCCATCCCAATTTAGTATCATCCAATTCAACCCTCCCCTGTCACAAACGCTGTTTCTTGCCTCCCACAAGCCGGCTGCAATGTGGACTAAGTCATACATAGCACAAGTCCCCTCCGGTACTTGAGGTAACAGCAGTCGCATCTTTTCACCTGCGCAGCTCGATCTCTCAGTGGCGAGGAGTAACGCGTGGGAGGCTCACGCTGCCCCCGACACTTCCTGATTCTACTGCGCAGGCGCACCAACCGACCTGTAGGAGTCGCTGTCCACAATGCCCGATCCCCACCCCTCAGTTTCCCACCCCCTAATACGGCCAATGTGTATTAGTATGAACGACCAGCTAAACTGAAAGCAATGTGGAGCGCTGGGCTCGAACAGGCAAGCCCAGCGTCTCCGTCATTTGTCCACTACGCCACGTAGCCACCCATTCACTTCAATAATTTTTATTGCAGAACATGGTATTTTCTCAAGCAGACAGATGTAAACACTAATCTGTGTTGCATGTACCTGACAAACTGAACTGTTTGTATTACACTCATATTCCAACTTAACTGAATGCACATGTGTGCGTGTGTGTGGACTATTGTACTATTACAGGTATTGAAATTAACAATGCAACTTCCTTATACAAAAAATAAAAAATAAAAAGTTTTTTATTTTATTTTTATTTAATAAATAATTAAATATTGATACTTGGCGTCCCTGTATCGATACAGTATTGCCACACAAAGTATCACGATACTACTACGTATGGATTTCCCCCCCCACCCCTAATGTATATATATATAGATATTTACATATATTTTAATGTATATTATTTGTATATTGTATATGTATATGTATATTTGTATATATATGTATATTGCAAATATATATATATATATATATATATTTTTTTTTATATATATATATTAATAAAACATTTTTATAAATCCACTTTGTTACTAAGTAATCCACATGCCTATATTATTACATATTTTGCTAATCTGTCTATACTACGATTAATTTAGTTAATATATTAATTAGTGCTTGGCAAAGTATGCCCAAAGTATTACATCACAGAATTTGTCTGACTTTTGACAGTCTAACGGTATTTAAAGATATCGTTTTTCAGTGCAAATTACAACATGTATTATGACATATTTTGAATGTCTTTATCGTGTAGTACAGACAGTTGTCATTGTCCCGTTTCATTGAAAATATTAGAATATCTTTTACTTTTAACCCTGTTGCAAGGTCCTCGCTATATGCATATCATAAAACTGTATATTTCTTAAAGGAACACGCCAACATTTCGCGAAATTATCTTACCGTCTTCTCCAGAGAGAGACAAGAAGATAGATTCCAGTTTCCTATCTGTGCGTTCAGTAGAAAGCTATCTGGCTGCACGTTAGCACAATGAATGGAAGCGGACATGGCCGGTTAGCCTTGGTGTTAGTTGGACAATGCCTGGGCTAACCGACACTGTCCGCTTCCTTTCATTGTGCTAAGCTAGGCTAACGTGCAGCCAGATAGCTTTCTACTGACCGCACAGAGAGGAAACTGGAATCTATCTTCTTGTCTCTCTCTGGAGAAGACAGTAAGCTAAAATGTTGGCGTGTTCCTTTAAGAATATACAGTTTTATGATATGCATATAGCGAGGACAATGCTATAGTAAAACCCATACCTTTTCATGGATCCTTCATATTCTGTATAGCTCGCAGATCTACTGCTATTCGATAGTCACTGAGAACTATTAAAATATTAATCAAAAATATCCCCCCTCAGGGCGGTTAGGTGGTCGAGCGGAGATTGCGTTCGTCACCAGCCCCGGAGCTGTGAGCTTGGTTCGCCTGTTCGAATCCAGCTCACAGCTCCGGGGTTGTCACCAGCTTGGCTGGCCGTCTGCACTGATACAATTGGCTGTATCAGAGGGTGGGAGAAGCTGGCGGGGTGGGTCCGGGTCGTTGTAAACAGCGACTCCTACAGTTCGGTCGGGGCGCCTGCTAAGCGCGGATTGGACGTGAGGGGGATAGTGTGGTCCTCCCACACGCTACGCCCTCTCGATGAGAATCCGCGCTGCCAGGTGAAAAGAAGCGGTGATTGGCTGGACGTGTGTCGGAGGAAGCACGTGGTAGCCTCCACTCTCCCAAATGATCTGACTGTGGGGGGTAAAGCGCAGCGACCAGGAAGGGACTGGGAATTGGCATACGACTAACATTGGGATGGGAGAAAATCGGAGGAAAAATGGAGGGGGAAAAAGACCAATAAAAAAAAAAAAAAATATCCCCCCTCACATTAACATATGATTTAGTTTTCATTAAATAGGGAACGTGAGATCATCAAAGAAGCACACTTAGCTGACTGCTGTCATGGCTAACAGCTAGATATTGGCGAGTCACGGCAGGCTAACGTTATTTCCAGGAACAAACGCATTCATTCCCAAAAATAACATTGTTACTATAGAAATGCTGCGCTTCCACATTAACGTATGGTTTTGTTTTTTTTACTTAATAGCCAACGTGAGATAATCCAACGAGCGAGCTAGCTGGCTGTTGTCCTTGCTAGCAGCTAACGCTTGCGGACCAGGCTAGCATATTTCCGGGGGGGAAAAGCATTAATTCTGAATGTTACATCACTGATGCATGAAATGTCTGATAAGTAGGGTGCAACGATTTAACCTCACAATGATTAATTTCGATTACTTAGGCAACGATTCGATGCATCATGAAATCTCTTCATTTGACCACGATTCGATTAGATTCGATACATTTTCGATAAATATTCTATCAGTTAATTCCCCCAAAATGTTGAATACACAAATGTGGCTGGGGGAACTGATTCACTCACCAAAAATCTTTTATTTTTTATTTCGATTAATTTAGATTATAATCGATTCTAACATATTCAAATCAATGCATCGATTCTAACACATTAGAATCGATGCAATTCGATTAATCTATGCATTGTTACACCCCTACTGATAAGTGTATTGAACCCAAACGATATTAGCCTAAACTATTCATTTTTTTATATATAATTTAACGACTATTTGAATATTCGAAAAAAATCAACGCCCATGCCTAATCTTGTGTTGTTGTTTTTTACAGTTGTGTATTCCCTCCCAAAGTGATACTTCCCCAGTGCTACATATTGGAAAGGAACGGATATTTATTTCCTCTGTTCGGGTAGAAGACAGACTATTGGGAAATACCTGTAATCTGCACAGCATTGGATTGAGCCTCGAGAGGGGGGGGTGGTTAGTGTGAGTGTGCAGAGCTTGCATTTCCTCTGTTCATTAGGGTAAAAAAACAGAATATACATCAACTTGACACAAACAGAAGTGTGGTGGTCTGGCATAATTAATCACTCTCTGTGACACTGTCTACGTCTAATGAGCAATCCAAAACTGTAAATAGTTTATCATTGAGTGCTTTTCAAAAACTCTATAATGTGTGTGTGTTATGGATGTCTAGTAATTATACTAAAGAACTGGACCGGTTTTAAATAATAACACAGTTGTAAATAATCCCCCCACAAATACAAATGAATAAAGTACTGTAAAGGATTTTGCCACATTCATGGGAGCATGTCTATGTTCTCACAGTCCTATGTTCCCACAGCCCTATGTTCCCTCAGCCCTATGTTCCCACAGCCCTATGTTCCCTCAGCCCTATGTTCCCACAGCCCTATGTTCCCTCAGCCCTATGTTCCCTCAGCCCTATGTTCACACAGCCCTATGTTCCTACAACCCTATGTTCCCACAGCCCTATGTTCCTACAACCCTATGTTCCCACAGCCCTATGTTCCCACAGCCCTATGTTCCCACAGCCCTATGTTCCTACAGCCCTATGTTCCCACAGCCCTATGTTCCCACAGCCCTATGTTCCTACAGCCCTATGTTCGTACATCCCTATGTTCCTACAGCCCTATGTTCCTACAGCCCTATGTTCCTACAGCCCTATGTTCGTACATCCCTATGTTCCTACAGCCCTATGTTCCTACAGCCCTATGTTCCTGCATCCCTATGTTCCTACAGCCCTATGTTCCTACATCCCTATGTTCCCTCAGCCCTATGTTCCTACAGCCCTATGTTCCCACAGCCCTATGTTCCTACAGCCCTATGTTCCTACAGCCCTATGTTCCCACAGCCCTATGTTCCTACATCCCTATGTTCCTACAGCCCTATGTTCCTACAGCCCTATGTTTCTACAGCCCTATCTTCCCACAGCCCTATATTCCTACAGCCCTATGTTCGTACATCCCTATGTTCCTACAGCCCTATGTTCCTACAGCCCTATGTTCCTACATCCCTATGTTCCTACAGCCCTATGTTCCTACAGCCCTATGTTTCTACAGCCCTATGTTCCTACAGCCCTATGTTCCTACATCCCTGTGTTCCTACAGCCCTATGTTCCTACAGCCCTAGGTTCCTACAGCCCAATGTTCCTACAGCCCTATGTTCCCACAGCCCTATGTTCCCACAGCCCTATGTTCCTATAGCCCTATGTTCCTACAGCCCTATGTTCCCACAGCCCTATGTTCCTACAGCCCTATGTTCCCACAGCCCTATCTTCCCACAGCCCTATGTTCCCACAGCCCTATGTTCCCACAGCCCTATGTTCCTACAGCCCTATCTTCCCACAGCCCTATATTCCTACAGCCCTATGTTCCTACAGCCCTATGTTCCCACAGCCCTATGTTCGTACAGCCCTATGTTCCCACAGCCCTATGTTTCTACAGCCCTATGTTCCTACAGCCCTATGTTCCCACAGCCCTATGTTCCTACATCCCTATGTTCCTACATCCCTATGTTCCTACAGCCCTATGTTCCTACAGCCCTATGTTCCCACAGCCCTATGTTCCCACAGCCCTATCTTCCTACATCCCTATGTTCCTACATCCCTATGTTCCTACAGCCCTATGTTCCTACAGCCCTATGTTCCCACAGCCCTATGTTCCCACAGCCCTATGTTCCCACAGCCCTATGTCCTCACAGTCCTATGTTCCCACAGCCCTATGTTCCTACAGCCCTATGTTCCCAGAGCCCTATGTTCCCACAGCCCTATGTTCCTACAGCCATATGTTCCCACAGCCCTATGTTCCCACAGAACAGGGCTGAGGGAACATAGGGCTGTAGGAACATAGGGCTGAGGGAACATAGGGCTGAGGGAACATAGGGCTGAGGGAACATAGGGTTGAGGCAACATAGGGCTGAGGGAACATAGGGCTGTAGGAACATAGGGCTGAGGGAACATAGGGCTGTAGGAACATAGGGCTGTGTGAACATAGGGCTGAGGGAACATAGGGCTGTAGGAACATAGGGCTGTGGGAACATAGGGCTGTGGGAACATAGGGCTGAGGGAACATAGGGCTGTAGGAACATAGGGCTGTAGGAACATAGGGCTGTGGGAACATAGGGCTGTGGGAACATAGGGCTGAGGGAACATAGGGCTGTGGGAACATAGGGCTGTAGGAACATAGGGCTGTAGGAACATAGGGCTGAGGGAACATAGGGCTGTGAGAACATAGGGATGTAGGAACATAGGGCTGTAGGAACATAGGGCTGTAGGAACATAGGGTTGTGGGAACATAGGGCTGTGGGAACATAGGGCTGTAGGAACATAGGGCTGTAGGAACATAGGGCTGTAGGAACATAGGGCTGTGTGAACATAGGGCTGAGGGAACATAGGGTTGTGGGAACATAGGGCTGTGGGAACATAGGGCTGTAGGAACATAGGGCTGAGGGAACATAGGGTTGAGGCAACATAGGGCTGAGGGAACATAGGGCTGTAGGAACATAGGGCTGTGGGAACATAGGGCTGTGGGAACATAGGGCTGTGGGAACATAGGGCTGTAGGAACATAGGGCTGCCATTAGTGTTGTAATAAATGTTCACCACTACAAGCACGTCTTCTCTGACCACTGACTACAGAGAGTGTTGCATTGAGTGCTTCACTATCAAACTATAAAGAAGGAATCTCAGTCTGTGTGCGAGTCCTTCTCCGCATATCTTGTTGGGAGAACCGTGGGAGTGCTGGGTCAAATCTGGTGGCATTTGGCCAATTCATGTTTTGGCCTGTAAACTCCTGAACCATAACTTTCAGCCCCCCTGGAGAAATGTATCCCTTTAAACCACGGCCCATTTCAACTAGGTTCTAGGTTTTCCAGGTGAAATTCTGTACAGAGCATCTCTAGACCAAGCCAGAAAAGGTTACTTTTAGTTTTCAAGATTCAAGATTGTTTATGGTGCACAGTTAAACAGACAGTTTGCCATACAATGAAAATCTTACTTTGCTAGTCCGCCCTTCACACAAAATCCACATTGGGTGGACATGGTTAGATATAATGTCCAAATGGCCACGACAAATCCAGTGCCATTCGGTCAATAGGTGGCACTGTAAATATAAATTGCCATCACGCTACTCCTCGTCCTTCACGCTCATCCGATCGACTTCACACTTGGTGGGTGTATCGCCCAGGGCCCTTATTGGTAAGCTGCCTCCTTATACTACATCATTATTGGTAAGCTACCTCCTTATACTACATCATTATTGGTAAGCTACCTCCTTATACTACATCATTATTGGTAAGCTACATCCTTATACTACATCATTATTGGTAAGCTACCTCCTTATACTACATCATTATTGGTAAGCTACCTCCTTATACTACATCATTATTGGTAAGCTACATCCTTATACTACATCATTATTGGTAAACTACCTCATTATACTACATCATTATTGGTAAGCTACCTCCTTATACTACATCATTATTGGTAAGCTACCTCCTTATACTACATCATTATTGGTAAGCTACCTCCTTATACTACATCATTATTGGTAAGCTACATCCTTATACTACATCATTACTGGTAAACTACCTCATTATACTATATCATTATTGGTAAGCTACCTCCTTATACTACATAATTATTGGTAAGTTACCTCCTTATACTACATCATTATTGGTAAGCTACCTCCTTATACTACATCATTATTGGTAAGCTACCTCCTTATACTACATCATTATTGGTAAGATACCTCCTTATACTACATAATTATTGGTAAGTTACCTCCTTATACTACATCATTATTGGTAAGCTACCTCCTTATACTACATAATTATAGGTAAGTTACCTCCTTATACTACATCATTATTGGTAAGCTACCTCCTTATACTACATTATTATTGGTAAGCTACCTCCTTATACTACACCATTATTGGTAAGCTACCTCCTTATACTACATCATTATTGGTAAGCTACCTCCTTATACTACGTCATTATTGCTATGATGCCCCTCTAGCTCATGGAATGAACTCCAACAAGTTTCTCAAGTTTCTTTATTAGTTGTCATACAGAAATACAGAATATGTTGTATGAAATGCTTCTTTCTGTTTTGCTCCTGAGAGTGTGCTAGATAAAATAAAAAGATAGTATAAAATAAGTATAAAAAGAAAGTAGTCCTTAAAGCTTGAGATTCTCTCCTCAGAGTTTAAAACCTTGATCTCCAACCTTTGTCAGTAAAGTTGTACATATTTTAATTGATTGTTATTCTTACTCGTCTTATTGATATGAATGTATACGCTGCGTGATCGTATATGCCTTTTTTGCTTACCGATCTGTATGCACACTCGACGTGACTGTAAATGAGGGAAATCTCAGTCGCCTCTCGAGGTTTAAATAAATAAAGGTTTCAAATGAAATCAAAATAATTTGATGCACGATTCTCAGGAACGCAAGCAGCAACACTATACGCTTCTCTGTAACGCTGCGAGTGGCGCTCCGGGAGAGGGCAGAGTGCCGTGTTCCTGCCGGGCGGGCACTGCGAACAGCCGCGCTGTGAACCCCCGGCGCTGCACCGGTTCCATGAAAAGGGGAAAAAATATGTTGTTTCACAAAACCATGTTTCTGCCCTCGATGCTGCAGCGGCATCTGAGTGACTTGACCCCAATTAACGGACCCGTGTTGTGAGCAACACCCACCCCGTGCTTAAACCAACAAACACGCGTTTCCATGCAGGGGATGAGTAAGTCCAGGGGCTTTTTCTTCTCCTCTCTCTGTGTGTTTGAACATCGGCTGTGCATAATGTGAGGCCACAGGATGGCGGGGAGTAGTGATCGAGTACTTCTCACAGACAAAAGAACATGTTGTTTCAAAGCCTTTTCAGGGCTTCACTGTATACAATGGACTGTAGAGCTCAAGTGAAAACAGTATCATTGTGTGCTGTAGAGGCCAGTGGCTCAGATTAGCCTAATTAACGCTACAGAGGATTTTTGTAGTTTAAATTAAATTTATATTTAAAGAATGATGGTAGCAGCAAATAGTGGGCATTATTGGCTATAATACAATACGTTTACATTTAGTACATTGTGTCATTTATTTGACGCTTTTATCCAAAGCGACTTACAAGTTACATTTACATTTACATTTAGTCATTTAGCTGACCGCTTTTATCCAAAGTTCTGTACGACAAGTCATCAGGAAGGGCACAACTCTATCAGCTGAGTAACAATGTTCATCAAAGTGTTGAGTGTTACAGTATAGGTTAGTTTGGGTAAATTCTGTACAACAAGTCGGCAGGATTAGAAATGAGAAGCAAGCGGTCAGGTGGCGTAGCGGAGATTGTGCTCGTCACCAATGCAAGAGGCCGCGGTCTCGACTCCCGGAGAGTCAGCGTTGCCTCGGCTCGGGCCGATCGCTATACTAACTCGTTTGGCTGAGTTAGGGGGGAGGGGAGCCGTGGGTGGGTCCTGGGCGTTGTGGACAGCGACCCCTACAGTTCGGTCGGGGCGCCTGCTCAGCGAGGGTAGGATCTGGAGGGAGGTAGTGTGACCTTCCACACGTTACACTCTCCCGGTGAGAATCTGCGCTGCCAGGCTGGCTGCCGGCTGGCTGCACATGTGTCGGAGGAAAGCATATGTGACAGTCTCCGGCCTCTCGGACCAACAGTAGGGGGGGGGGGGTGCGCAACAACCAGGAAGGGGGTTGGGAATTGGCATAACGACTAACAGTGGGATGTGAGAAAAATGGGAAAAAGAAGGAGGAAAAAATAAATAAAATAAAAAATTAGAAGCAAGAATCATAGCCACGTTAATAACGTTTGTAATAAACCAAACCGCTTGTAAATCCGTCAAGAATTCAGCCAGAGTATTTTTTGTGTGTGCAGATCACCGTAGCAAGATGGCCGCCGGTGAACTACGCGGGAGACACCACAAGTTTCAAGTTCAAGTTTCAAGTTTCTTTAATAGTTGTCATACAGAAGTACAGAATACTTTCATACAAAATGCTTCTTACTGTTACGCTCCAGAGACTGTGCTAGACGAGATAGTATCAAATAACATAGTATAGCATGTAAATTAGAAGTAGAAAATGAGGTCCCAGTGTTCAGTATAGACATATGTACAATGTTCGATGCAGAATAGACGTAACTGAGTTACCATATAATATACAATACTATGCAGTGTACTAATGTACAATACTATATAGTGCAAAGCAGAAATGGGATGAGGTACAATTTAGGTACAATTTACAGTAAGGTGTACGAGTTGTAGTGCAATCCTTCATCAATAAATATAAAGTGTGGGGAGTGGGTGCTACAGTGTGTTTGTTTAAAGTGGGTGTGTGCTATAAAGTGTGGGGAGTGGGTGCTACAGTGTGTTTGTTTAAAGTGAGTGTGTGCGTGTGGATGTGTGTGCTGTGTGCGTTTGGTGGTTGTTGTTGTGTAGTGTTCATTGTTCGTTGAGCAGCCTGATGGCCTGGGGATAGAAGCTTCTTCTGAGTCTTTCTGTGCTCGCCTTGAGACTCCGGTATCGCTTGCCTGACCGCAGCAGTTCAAAGAGGCAGTTGTTCGGGTGACTGGAGTCTTTAATGATTCTCTTAGCCTTCCCCCTGCACCGCTTGTTGTAAATGTTCTGGAGGGTGGGGAGCCCCCCTCCGATTGTGCGTTCAGCTGAACGTGTCACTCTTTGTAGTCTGCTTTGGTCTTGTGCAGTGCTATTCCCAAACCAGGAGGTGATGTTGCCAGTCAGGATGCTCTCTATTGTACATGAGTAGAAGTTCTTAAGGATCTTCTGACTGACTTGGAACTTCCTTAGGCGCCTGAGGAAGTAGAGGCGTTGTCGTGCCTTCTTCACAACACTGTCAATGTGTGTGGTCCATGTCAAGTCCTCGGATATGTAGGCTCCGAGGTACTTAAAGCTGTTGACCGGTGCCCCGTCGATGCTGAGGGGGCTGTAGTCCTTGACCCCCGACCTCCTGAAGTCCACAATCATCTCCTTTGTTTTGCTGACGTTCAGGGAGAGGCTGTTTTCCTGGCACCATCCCGCCAGGACCTTGACCTCTTCCAGGTAGGCCCTCTCGTCGTTGGCAGAGATCAGGCCCACCACCACTGTGTCGTCAGCAAATTTGATGATTGTGTTGCTACTCCGCTGAGCCACACCTTGCGCCATCTAGTGTTAGTTTATATATATCTATGTTTACCACTCCCTCAGCCCCCGCCCCTCACCCATGGGCCCACCAACCCCAGGGCACCGTGGTCAAGTAGGAGCCCCAAAGCTTAGTGGACCATGAAAGTTGTAACTGAGGGGTACAATTCCCTGACTGTATTAATCAAGTACTGATATCATTAAATCACTACCGTCTATGTACTCCTGGCCAATACTGTACATAAGTATTTTAGATTAGAACACTCCCACAATAACACGGTTTTCCACACAAAATACTCGGTTAGAATATTTATTACATAAAGAGGATATTAGGTTACAGTACTTTGGTCACTTGGGATGCGCTTATAAGGCAAATAGAATGTGCAGGCAAATCAATAGTGAATATTAAGAATTATCTCTGTGGTTATTCTGGGATAGGGGGTACTACCGGTTGTAAGCCAGCAGAGGGAGGCAAAGCTCTAGGCAAGTCAATGGTTCACGGAGGCGAGGTCACCCCTGGAGCAGCGGGGAGAAGCAGCCTGGTCCCAGGATGCGCGCCGTGTAGGTGAGAGCTGTAGAGTCTCTGGTACGACAAAGACGGGCTTGAGTGATGTCCCCACGGGCACGTGGATCCCACAGCAGTGGGTGTAGACGGTTCTCTGCTTCCAGCAGCGTGGTGAAGAATGAAGAATAATAATCCTTGCCGGAGAGTGGCACTGATGGCGGGGTGTAAATCCTCCGTGGTGCTGCTGCTGCTCCGGTGTAGATATCCTCCGGTGCGGTAGTGCACGGTTAAACTTGACGTTACTATACTATTAGCACGGGCAATAAGTGCTCTATGTCGACGCACAATTACTCACTCCACGTGGTCTTTGACTCGTAATGAAGGTTTACTAATAAATAGAGAACGATACGACAAACAGACGTATTAGGATAACACGAGACTATCTTGGGGCAATGCGAGCCCTGCTATGCCCACGTTGCGTAGTGGGTGAGACGTTGCTTGGATAACTGAACCAGACTGAACTGAAGGCGAACTGAAAAGGAACTGCAAGGGGGGTTCTACATTTCTTGCGCCCTATTTATATGTACCGTGGACAAATAGTGCCATTCTGCTTTCGGTAGCCGTATTAGTGGGCAGGAGCTGGGCATGTACAGACATATCTCGTCGGTACCTTTGAAGTCAGCTCGAGGGGGTAAGGCAGTGGCGCCTAGGGATCGCTTCCAATAGGAGAACGAATATTATGGTCTGTCCTGCTAACAGGTAAAGGGATATTCCGTATATATTGTACAAGGAATATACAGGGGATATCAAACGATATGCAAATATTATACATGGGATCTCAGGCAATAAATATATATATTCGGTTTAATCTGACCCTTTGTAACAGCCGCCCCCTAATTAGTCCCACCTAATTAGCTAAGCGGGGCAGATTAACCGCACTGTCCACTACTCAATGTCTGTGAGGGGTCGGTCAGTTCACAAAGTCAGGGGTCATGGTCGTCATTAGGCAAGTCGGGGAGCCTTGGCGACTCGATCAGCCTCGCCACGGGTCGGTTGTAGATCCGCCCTTGGCCGAGCACTTCTGCCACTCTGACCTTTCCGTCGGCACCAGTGGTCACTTTGCTTACGCGGCCGGCCGGCCACGCAGCTCGGGGTAGTGACTGGTCTATGGTCATGACGACTGGACGGGATGAAGGGGGGCTTAGGAGGGAGCGGGCCTGAGACCGCTTTGATCTGTGCTTGGCTGTGTTTTCTCCTCCTCCGTCTGTTCCTCTTGTTCGCTCTGTACCCCGTGTGAGGAGGGGCCGGTCCCGGCCGCCCCGTCAAGGAGTCGCTTGGGGTGCTGGGTTCGAGGTCAGCTACGTCTGAAGCGCAGCTGAGGGGGGTGGAGTTCCGAACTCCCTCTGGTACCCACGGTTCTCTCACGGGCCTCTCGCTTAATGTCAATAGCCTCTGCTGTACGGGGGAGAGGCCGGTGTCTTCTTCTGTGTGTAGGCAGCTAGTGGCTGCTGTTCGGTTGAGAGATTTAGCGAGGGGGCCTTGTAGTGTCCACCCTAGGCGGGTCTCGACTGCTGCAGGACAGCCTCGGGTTCCGGTATGGACCCGGTCTATCGGGACGATGAGGTCTGCATGGTCGGAGCCTATCAGCAGGGTCGGGGTGGCGCCGTCTATGAGCGGGATAGGTAGTTGACGCAGGTGCACGTATTTATCCATCAGCTCTGGGATGGGGTAGGTGTACTGTATTTCTTGGCTGGTGAAAGCATTTGTAATCTTGTACCGTCGCTCTGGCTGCCCGCTTGCTGCGATAGTGAAGGAGACATTCTCGCCCTTTATCGTCTTTAAATCTCTTCTTATTGTCCGAATCGTCATTTGGTTCTCGCTCCCCCGCAGTCCCAGCTGGGCCGCAGCGGACGCGAGCAGAAGGGTCTTCTCTGACCCGTCATCAAGGACGGCGTAAGTGTCCATGACTTTGTCCCCGTGGCTCAGGAGCACTCTGACCACTTTGAGGAGCACACGGGGGGTCCCGCTATGCTGGGGGTCTATGTGGAGCACTCCTGTGGGTGGTGACGTAGACTCTATGTGGCACGAGTCGCACCTTGACTCCCAGTGTCTGCCGCGGCAGTCGGGACACCAGGGAGCGGTCTGGTGGAACTTTGGTTCTGGTGCCACCGCCTCGGCATGGTACAGTACCGCGACGGGCCCACTCGGTTGTCCTGGCTGACGCTTGTTGAGGTCATGCAGGACCTCCAGGTGGGTGCCACCGCACCTGCTGCACTTTTTCTTCAGGTGGCACTCAGCTGCTAGGTGGCTGCGCGTGCAGCGGAAGCAGCGGCGGTGGTCCTTGACCCACTGGCTCACATCAGCCGTGGTCAGCTTCTTGAAGTCTTCGCACTGATGGAGCCGATGTTCTCCCTCACAGTACTGGCACTCAATCTTCCACTGGTCCTCTTTCGTCGAGGGGGTGTTGTGGTTGGAGTGCTGCGGTACTGACTCTGATTGGTGCATGACAGTCACCGATCTTCTTCCATCATTTATTCTCCTGGGTCCCTCTCTGGAGCTTGGCGTGCTCCGCCCGAATGTATCTAGTCGTAAGCTGCTGACCTCTCTCGCCAGGAAGTCGGCCAGATCAAGGAGGGATGGCTCGGGGCCGTCGGGATCTCGGTAGTCCCTCTGCCGCCTAAAGCGCTCCTGTCTTGCGGGTGGCAGCTTCTCCAAAATCCTCTCAACGTTAGAGTTGGCGTATAGCTCATGCCTGCCCTTCTCCCGTTGAGCTCCCAGCATCCCCACCAGGGACTGCACTTTGATTGACAGGTCGTCTAGTGAGCGATTGTCTGTGGCTGGGGGTAAGCGGTCAATATGCCTTATCTCTTCTATTACGTAATCCCATATACGTCCATATCTCTGGTCCAGCGCTGCTAGAGCCGCTGTGTATGGTGTCGAAGAGGTGGCATAGGCCAGCGCTATATTGTGCGCCCGCGGTACTTTCAGGTGCTTCAGTAATATTGCATACTTGTGGCGTTCATCAGCGACATCCACCATCATTGTCTCTAAGCACATCCGGAGCTCCGTGTACTGTGCTCGACTCTCATAGGCGAAGTCTGGAAATGACGGCGTGGCAATGTATGACGCTGTGGGCGACTGATACATCGGTGAGCGTTGGGGGAGAGGCCTCCTAGGCGAGTCTCCTCTTGCGTGTCGTCTTGGGCTGGTACTTGGTGGGTACCGAAGGTCGGGTACCCAGGTGCTGTTCCTCGGGGCTGGCGGTGCGTCAAACTCACCCGTGGGTTGAGTCGGGGGTTTGTAGCGCAGGGCCTCGGGGCTGACTTCTGGGCTGTACTGGACCTCCTGGTCCTGAGTACGTGGCTGCGGGTCGGGGCTGTACTGGGCCTCCGGGGCCAGAGCACGTTGCTGCTGGTCGGCTTGACACTCCTCCTCCTCCTCCTCCTCTTCCTCTGCTAGGACCTGGAGTCTTTTGTTCAGTCTCTCGGCGTGGTTCGGTTCCGTTACCCGGTTGCTGGGTCTCGTATGGACCGGCTGGGGAGGGGGTTCGGAGACGTGGACAGGATCCTCCTGTAGGCGGGGTCCCGGGTCGCTTTGTCGGGTAGGGGAATGTGTCCTAGACCCATGTCTTGACGACCTCTGAGAGCTCCGTGCGGAGTGAGGGGGTGTCGCCATGGCAACCAGTTTGTCCATCAGCTCCGCCTGCAGCCGGTCGCGCTCTGCCTCGCGCCGGGCATGGGCTGCGTCGCGCGCGGCTTCGCGCTGGGCGTTGGCGATGTCGCGCTGCGCATTGGAGCTGGCCTGGGCAGCGTCGCGCTGTGCGTTGGCGACGTCGCGCTGGGCATTGGCGCTGGCATGGGCGGCGTGGAGCTGTGCATTTGCGACGTCGGCGCGGCTTCTCTCGATGTTCTCTTCTGTCTGGAGGCGTCTGGTCTCCAGTCTTATTCGGTCGTCTTCGCTCCTTTGTTGCGCCTGGAAGCGCTCTCGCTCACCTGCAAAATGTTCACGCTCGCACGTCTGTTGCGCTTGAAGTCGATCGCGTTCGGTGGAGGCTGCCAGGGTGGCGATGAGTGCCTGCGCCAGCATCTTGTCCGCCTCGCTGGGGGAAGACGCCGTTCGGGGCGATCGGCTCCCGGCAGTACTGGTTGGAGACCCGTTCTCCTGTTGCGTACCGAGGAGATCCATCCCCTGGGTGCGCGTCTCTTTAGGGTTGTCTTCCTCCCGGAGCTGATCGGGGGCTATTTCTTCGGTATTGTCTGGGGGTAAAGTCGTGTCAGTTCCCTCCTGGTCCCCACCGTGAGCTTGGTCAGTTACATTAGAACCCAGTAGGGCCTCTGTGGTCGGGGTAACCTGGTCGTTAAGGTCAGACATAATTTTACTTTCTACTTTTTCCGCGTTTAACTTCCCTTTAAAGCTAGGTATTGGACTGACAGAGTATGCCTCTAGGTAGGGAGGTGGCTGCCGTCTGCGCTGCGGGCGATCTAGCTTAGGAGAACCGTTTGTGGAGTGTTCGTCATCGGCCATGTCAATATTAATATTATATTAATATTACGCTAATTATTATCCGGGGCTCGAAGGACCAATTGTAACTGAGGGGTACAATTCCCTGACTGTATTAATCAAGTACTGATATCATTAAATCACTACCGTCTATGTACTCCTGGCCAATACTGTACATAAGTATTTTAGATTAGAACACTCCCACAATAACACGGTTTTCCACACAAAATACTCGGTTAGAATATTTATTACATAAAGAGGATATTAGGTTACAGTACTTTGGTCACTTGGGATGCGCTTATAAGGCAAATAGAATGTGCAGGCAAATCAATAGTGAATATTAAGAATTATCTCGGTGGTTATTCTGGGATAGGGGGTACTACCGGTTGTAAGCCAGCAGAGGGAGGCAAAGCTCTAGGCAAGTCAATGGTTCACGGAGGCGAGGTCACCCCTGGAGCAGCGGGGAGAAGCAGCCTGGTCCCAGGATGCGCGCCGTGTAGGTGAGAGCTGTAGAGTCTCTGGTACGACAAAGACGGGCTTGAGTGATGTCCCCACGGGCACGTGGATCCCACAGCAGTGGGTGTAGACGGTTCTCTGCTTCCAGCAGCGTGGTGAAGAATGAAGAATAATAATCCTTGCCGGAGAGTGGCACTGATGGCGGGGTGTAAATCCTCCGTGGTGCTGCTGCTGCTCCGGTGTAGATATCCTCCGGTGCGGTAGTGCACGGTTAAACTTGACGTTACTATACTATTAGCACGGGCAATAAGTGCTCTATGTCGACGCACAATTACTCACTCCATGTGGTCTTTGACTCGTAATGAAGGTTTACTAATAAATAGAGAACGATACGACAAACAGACGTATTAGGATAACACGAGACTATCTTGGGGCAATGCGAGCCCTGCTATGCCCACGTTGCGTAGTGGGTGAGACGTTGCTTGGATAACTGAACCAGACTGAACTGAAGGCGAACTGAAAAGGAACTGCAAGGGGGGTTCTACATTTCTTGCGCCCTATTTATATGTACCGTGGACAAATAGTGCCATTCTGCTTTCGGTAGCCGTATTAGTGGGCAGGAGCTGGGCATGTACAGACATATCTCGTCGGTACCTTTGAAGTCAGCTCGAGGGGGTAAGGCAGTGGCGCCTAGGGATCGCTTCCAATAGGAGAACGAATATTATGGTCTGTCCTGCTACCAGGTAAAGGGATATTCCGTATATATTGTACAAGGAATATACAGGGGATATCAAACGATATGCAAATATTATACATGGGATCTCAGGCAATAAATATATATATTCGGTTTAATCTGACCCTTTGTAACAAAAGTGATTGACAGCTAAACACCCACCACTCAGTAGCCGCACATTCCCACACACATGAACAGCTGGTCCTCCTAACTAGGGTTGCCTCTGCAGTACACAGTAATTTATTAGCAACGCCGAGCTTTCAAACCACCCCGGGTTTGTGTGTGAAACCCTCGTGAAACTGTGAGTATACCTTTGACACCCCCCCCCCCCCGGTGTGTAGGAGTTTGTTGTGTGGACCTTGAGCAGAACACTCCTCTTTAGTGAAATGAAATTAACTCGCTCCAATGTGTTTTCATCACGGACCCCGTGTAAATGTGATTAGCTCGGAATATTAAAGGTATACTTACAGCAGTTTAAAAACTCCAATTTAAACCCTAATAGAGAATAGGGGGGGGGGGGGGGGTGGGGGGGGTGGTGGAGGGGTAAATTTGATAAGGCACCCTGTGAAAGCCACCGTCTCGGCGAGGTGAGAAAAACATGCATGTGATTACCGGAATTAATTATCCGCCGCTCCCGTCGGCTCGTGCCATTGTAATGTCCGGAGAAGGAATTAATTCAATTACAGGCGACTAAATGATGTCAGGGGCGAGCTATTGGAACCAAGACGCCGGAGCTAAAAAAGAAAAAAAAAAAAAAAAAAAAAAAAAAAAAGGAATGGCAGTTTTTCTGAAGATTCATATTATTTAGGGCTCGTGCGTCATGTTTTGGAAGAAGAAGAAGGGGCGGCTGAGTGGCGCAGTGGGAAAGGTGCTCGCCACTAACGCAGGAGACGCTGGGTTCGAGCCCAGCTCTCGGCGTTGCTTCCGACTTGGCTGGTCGTTCATACTAATACAATTGGCAGTATTAGGGGGAGGGAAAGCCGGTGGGTGGGGATTGGACGTTGTGGACAGCGACTCCTACAGGTCGGTTGGTGCGCCTGTACAGCAGAATCAGGAAGTATCGGGGGCAGCGTGAGCCTCCCACGCGTTACTCCTCGCCACGGAGAGATCGCGCTGTTCAGGTGAAAAGATGCGACGGCTGCCTCCTCGTGTACCGGAGGGGACGCGTGATGCAAGGCTTCTATCCTCACTACAGCCGACCAGTGCATGGGAGGCATAGTCTAGCAACGTTCGAGACAGGGGAGGGGAGAATTGAAGGGAGAATTGGCGGGGGCGAAATTGGGATGGGAGAAAAATAGAAAATAAGGAGAAAAAGTGGATAAAAAAAAAGAAGAAGAATAAGAAGAAGAAGAAAGCCTGCGATGTACTCGTGGCGGAGAATGTGTTTGAAAGCTTCTTGGGGAGAGAGAGGCGGAATGAAAGGGTTCAGAATACAGTTCAGAATATGAAGTGAAAGGACTTGGCTCTCGCTGGGGAGAGACGGTGTATACAGCGGCCTCAGCCTGGCGTACCTTTTAATAAACACCATTCACGTCGCCATCGGTGTTGACAGAAATACTTGGAAGTTACTTTTGCAACTTACGACGAGCCATTCAAATTTGCACATCAATTGGCAGTTATTAACGAGGCCGACCCAGAGACTGAATCAAATCGAATCAAATGTATTTGTATAAAAGCCAGAGATCACATGGAATAGCCCCCATGGGCTGTACGAGTCTTCTTGTACAAGTAAAGAAGAAACGTCATAATAGATCAAACACAAAAACCACCATCGAATCAAAATATGCAAAACTCCGAACAGACTTTCCCCAATGAAGATAAGGAACGACTCACTAAAACCTAGCAATAGGGGAAAAAAAGCACCACAGGTGGCGTGGAGGAGAGAAACCTCAGATGAGCTGTTCAAAGGGGGGATCCCCCAACAGGATGTCGGTGATAATATTATAGTGTTGCTGCTATGGATGGTATAGATGGATGAGAATAGAACAGGCGAATAATTGGTATGAATGTATATATACATGTAATGAAACACGTATGTGATTATGTAAATTAAATTCAAGTGTGTAAGTATGTGATTTATGGATTAAATTCAAGTGTGTAAGTATGTGATTTATGGATTAAATTCAAGTGTGTAAGTATGTGATTTATGGATTAAATTCAAGTGTGGAAGTATGTGATTTATGGATTAAATTCAAGTGTGTAAGTATGTGATTTGTAAATTAAATTCAAGTGTGGAAGTATGTGATTTGTAAATTCAATTCAAGTGTGTATGTGATTTTATAAATTAAATGTAAGTGTGTAAGTATGTGATTTGTAAATTCAATTCAAGTGTGTAAGAATGTGATTTGTAAATTCAATTCAAGTGTGGAAGTATGTGATTTGTAAATTCAATTCAAGTGTGTATGTGATTTTATAAATTAAATGTAAGTGTGTAAGAATGTGATTTGTAAATTCAATTCAAGTGTGTAAGAATGTGATTTGTAAATTCAATTCAAGTGTGTAAGAATGTGATTTGTAAATAAAATTCAGGTGTGTTAGTATGTGATTTAGCCTCTGTGGTTTATTTCCCCTCTAGCTGTGGTTTCCGTCGCTGTGTTTCGATTGGTGTTCCGTCTCACGTCCTTCTTCCTGCTTCCTGCGGTGGCGTCTGTCTGTCGAGCCGCGCGCCTCTGTCTCACGTCCTTCCTGCTTCCTGCGGTGGCGTCTGTCTGTCGAGCCGCGCGCCTCTGATTGGTGTTCCGTCTCACGTCCTTCCTGCTTCCTGCGGTGGCGTCTGTCTGTCGAGCCGCGTGCCTCTGTCTCACGTCCTTCCTGCTTCCTGCGGTGGCGTCTGTCTGTCGAGCCGCGCGCCTCTGATTGGTGTTCCGTCTCACGTCCTTCCTGCTTCCTGCGGTGGCGTCTGTCTGTCGAGCCGCGCGCCTCTGATTGGTGTTCCGTCTCACGTCCTTCCTGCTTCCTGCGGTGGCGTCTGTCTGTCGAGCCGCGCGCCTCTGATTGGTGTTCCGTCTCACGTCCTTCCTGCTTCCTGCTTCCTGCGGTGGCCTCTGTCTGTCGAGCCACGTCCTTCCTGCTTCCTGCGGTGGCGTCTGTCTGTCGAGCCGCGCACCTCTGCAGGCGGCGACCGCCAGGTTGGCACTTTTTGCTAATGAATTTGTCTTAGTGGGAGAAATAACTTGGTTTGCATAGTTTCAGCTGGTTGGGCCGCTCGGTGCACACGAGTTAACAGGTGTCTGAAGGCGCTTTTTTAATGATCTGATTTTTATGCGGAATTAATGATGTAGTTTTGCATATTGTTTTGATTTTTCAGTTGCTTGAGGCAATGAGGTGCTGGCGATGTGTGTGTGTGTGTGTGTGTGTGTGTGTGTGTGTGTGTGTGTGTGTGTGTGTGTGTGTGTGTGTGTGTGTGTGTGTGTGTGTGTGTGTGTGTGTGTGTGTGTGTGTGTGTGTGTGCGTGTGTGTGTGTGTGTGTGTGTGTCTCTGTCTGTGTGTGTGTGTGTGTCTCTGTCTGTGTGTGTGTCTGTGTGTGTGTGTGTGCGTGTGCGTGTGCGTCTGTGTGTGTGTGTGTGTGTGTGTGTGTGTCTCTGTCTGTGTGTGTGTGTGTGTGTGTGTGTGTGTGGGAGCTGTTCACCTTCTGTGGTGCTGAAATCTGCCTGTTGTTCCACTCGCCTGCGAGCTGTCTGTTGCAGTGTGGCGGCCGGCGGGGGGGGGGGGCTTCCATCTGACCACTGAAGGCCCAGTTCTAAGACCCCACAGCCTACTGGCTCAGCTGTGTGGTCTTGTGGGAGATACGCTGCCTCAAAGGTCTCCCAGCGCCATCCCAGACCACCATGTGCACACGGCCTGCCACCCCCCCCCCCCCCTCCGGTAATGGGAAGGCCACCAGTACCAGAGGCAACAAAGCAGCGCACAGGAACGACACCCCCACCACCACCACCACCACCATCCGGCAAACAATCCAAGTTTACACTCAAACTACCGCGTCCTGATGAATTGAAAATGGGGGACCCTGATGTAAACAAGACGAAAGTCTTTCTCTGGTCTGCATCCCCTTAACAATTGTGTGTATTGAGCTGTACTGTATTGTACCCATTCTGCAATCTGTTAATAAAATGTTCAATCAATCAATCAATCAATCAACCACGACATGCCCCACCGCCAGAAACTGCATCCCAGATGAAGATACAACAAAGACCAATGTGTGAAACACCTGAAAGACTATATACTGTTTTTAACTCATATAAGTAGGCTCCAAGTCAAAAACAGTTACAGAATGTTGCAGGCAGGCCTGCAGGTAAGCCTCTAAACTCCCGCTGCGTTATAGGTAGTTTCATCTTCAGCGAGAGCTGAAGAGAGTTCCATGTAGTATAGCGGCACTATAATGAAAGGCTGATTTTCCAAGTTGCCAATCATTTGAGCATGTTATATATATATAGGGTCTAGAGTTCCAAACTAGTAGCGATGTGAGATAAGGAGGTAATTAATGGCCTTAAGGATAAATAAATACCAGTGTTGATTCTGCCATAGAAGACCAACCCACTTTCTCATATAAGATGCAGTGGTCGTGTCGTATCATATCTGTCACCAGTGATGCATCTAAGAGCAGAATGATGAAGATAATCTAGTGGTTTAACCCTTTCACTGCCACACGACAGCCGGTTAACCCTTTCACTGTGACAATACAGAAGGTTAGCCCTTTACTATCACACAACCGACGGCGATGCTCATCATTAGCTCCGCATTCGCGTGGGTTGTGTGACAGTAAAGGGCTAACCTTCTGTCGTGTGGCAGTGGAAGGGTTAAAAAGTCGAAGGGGTAGACTTGTAGTATTAATATGTGCAGTGATACAGGTATTCACATTTACATTTAGTCATTTAGCTGACGCTTTTATCCAAAGCGACTTACATGTTCTGTACAACAAGTCATCAGGAAGGGCACAACTCTATCAGATGAGTAACAATGTTCATCAAAGTGTTGAGTGTTACAGTGTAGGTTAGTTTATTAGGACAAGTGCATGACAGTAAGGTTAGTTAGGGTTTTTTTTTTTTTTGTTAACACCTTCCTCCCCACCCTGGACCCTCATCCTAGTCCTTTTGTTAACACCTTCCTCCCCCATCCTGAACCTCATTTTAGGCCTTTTGTTAACACCTTCCTCCCCTGCTGCCTGTGCCCCTCACCCCCTCCTTCCTGTACTCTTCACCCCCTCAAACCTATCACCTGTTCACCCCCCCCCTCCCTTTGTGTCAGATACGTTTATAAGGTGACCCCACGAAGAAGTCGGGGTGCTTGACCCAATTCTCCTGGCCAGAGAACGTCAAGTCCTCCGCCAAACTCCTAAACGAATTTGTATTCGATTCACCAGCAATCTTTAGACTAAAAACACACTTCTTCAATCAATATCTAAAAAAATATATATATAAATAAATAAAAACACTAACCTTCTTACTGTCTTATACCATCATGCACTCTTCCTACTAACATGTCTCTACTAATATGCACTAATCACAGCAGCACCCAGGTTTCAACACTGTTTGATGAACATTGTTACTCGGCTGACAGAGTCGTGCCCTTCCTTCCTGATGACCTGTCGAACAGAACCTGTAAGTCGCTTTGGATAAAAGCGTTCAACTAAATGACTAAATGAAAAACGTTTTTTTGCCGTTCTGATACGTTCCCACCTGTTGTCGACGGAACCGATTGAATCCACACCTCTGTCGGCCTGTTTATCCAGACGCCAGTGAGCCGCCTGTGGGCTCGTGAGATCCAGAGAGGATCTGCAAAGTAAACGACGGTGTAATAACTGTGCAAAGCCGCACAGTAGATTCACTGTTATTGGATTTTAGTGCAGTCGCTTGATTCTAAGTGAGATATCACTGTTGGTTATGACTATCGTTTTGTTTCATTGCAATCTGCTTGTTCTTCTTGAGGCGCGGTGTGGGGGGGGGGGGGGGGGGGGTGAGGGGTGCACCCAGCGCAGTTTACTAGTAGATTGAGCCTACACTGTAAAAAAATAAATGTTTTTTCACGCGGACATTCACAATTATTTTACAGATTACTTTTGTTTTTCTACTTTAAGTGTAAATGCCGTAAGAATACAGTCAATTACCTTTTATAAAAATGAACCATTAAATATAGGTTGTCATCTGTAAATATATTTGATTTTACTGTAATTTGACAGTAAGTATTTGGCACCCCGTTGATGCCGGACATTTATCGTTTTCTTGCAGCTTTTTTTCTTACAGTGTTACAATGTTCGTGCTCTTAGGTCTAAAGTCATGACAGGTCAAGTGTTCCTTTATTAATCATTAGAAATTCAAGTGTCATAGCAGCATAGGTAGGGGGGGGGGTGTACACAGGTAGGATAGGAGGTAGTAATAATAACAGAACAAAGTGCAAGTAGTAATGATAATAGTGTAATAGTAGTGAATATTTGTGAGTGGCAGGATTCAATCAGACAGTAGTAATAGTGATGATGGTATACCTGCACCACACTGTTTATTATTAAGAGTCAGATAGATAGATAACAGTGTTTATTATTAAGAGTCAGATAGATAGATAGATAACAGTGTTTAAGTCAGATAGATTGATAACAGTGTTTATTATTAAGAGTCAGATAGATAGATAGATAACAGTGTTTAAGTCAGATAGATTGATAACAGTGTTTATTATTAAGAGTCAGATAGATTGATAACAGTGTTTATTATTAAGAGTCAGATAGATTGATAACAGTGTTTATTATTAAGAGTCAGATAGATTGATAACAGTGTTTATTATTAAGAGTCAGATAGATTGATAACAGTGTTTATTATTAAGAGTCAGATAGATTGATAACAGTGTTTATTATTAAGAGTCAGATAGATTGATAACAGTGTTTATTATTAAGAGTCAGATAGATTGATAACAGTGTTTATTATTAAGAGTCAGATAGATAGATAACAGTGTTTATTATTAAGAGTCAGATAGATTGATAACAGTGTTTATTATTAAGAGTCAGATAGATTGATAACAGTGTTTATTATTAAGAGTCAGATAGATTGATAACAGTGTTTATTATTAAGAGTCAGATAGATTGATAACAGTGTTTATTATTAAGATTCAGATAGATAGATAACAGTGTTTATTATTAAGAGTCAGATAGATTGATAACAGTGTTTATTATTAAGAGTCAGATAGATTGATAACAGTGTTTATTATTAAGAGTCAGATAGATAGATAGATAACAGTGTTTATTTTGCTACGATGCCCCTCTAGCTCATGGAATGAACTCCAACGGTCCTTAAAGTGTGAGATTCTCCCCTCTGTTGCGGAGTTTAAAACCTTGATCTCCAACCTTTGTCAATCAAGTTGTACGTGTTTTTTTTTTATTTATTGATTGTTATCCTTACTTGTCTAATTGTTATGATTTTATACGCTGTGTGATTTTATACGCTGTGTGATTTTATACGCTGTGTGATTTTATACGCTGTGTGATTTTATACGCTGTGTGATTTTATACGCCTTGTTTCTGCTTAACTCTGTGTGTACACTCGACGTGACTGTAAACGAGGGGTAACCTCAGTTGCCTTTTGAGTTTAAATAAAAGGTTTGAAATGAAATGAAATGAAGTATGTTGTGGGCGACATTCCCCCCAGCGAGGCCCACCTGTGTATCTCGACCTTTGACCTTTGACTCCTGTGCTCATCAGAATGTAATGTACTGTAGCAATGCTACTGAAAGCCCACTTGATTATAGCGGGTAGTATTTAGGACGAGTGATTTTAACAGACCTCTCCACGTTGTGACGCACACTGCACATTGTGATCACAGTGTCACTGCTTTGACTCCAAAAAAAAAATACGTTGACTGCAGTGAAAATCCCACTTGCCTGATTTGGGTTAGTTGTGACGAGTGGGCAAGGTTATCAAAGCGAAGCAGGCTATTCTCGGTCCTCGTTCCACAGTTGTGGAATGAACTTCCCATCACAGTCAGGACAGACAGCTGAAACCACCACAGTCAGGACAGACAGATGAAACCATTACAGTCAGGACAGACAGCTGAAACCATCACAGTCAGGACAGACAGATGAAACCATCACAGTCAGGACAGACAGATGAAACCATCACAGTCAGGACAGATGAAACCACTACAGTCAGGACAGACAGCTGAAACCACCACAGTCAGGACAGATGAAACCATCACAGTCAGGACAGCTGAAACCATCACAGTCAGGACAGACAGATGAAACCATCACAGTCAGGACAGATGAAACCATCACAGTCAGGACAGCTGAAACCACCACAGTCAGGACAGACAGCTGAAACCATCACAGTCAGGACAGACAGCTGAAACCATCACAGTCAGGACAGACAGCTGAAACCACCACAGTCAGGACAGACAGCTGAAACCATCACAGTCAGGACAGCTGAAACCATCACAGTCAGGACAGACAGCTGAAACCACCACAGTCAGGACAGATGAAACCACCACAGTCAGGACAGACAGATGAAACCACCACAGTCAGGACAGCTGAAACCACCACAGTCAGGACAGATGAAACCATCACAGTCAGGACAGATGAAACCACCACAGTCAGGACAGATGAAACCATCACAGTCAGGACAGATGAAACCATCACAGTTAGGACAGACAGCTGAAACCATCACAGTCAGGACAGATGAAACCATCACAGTCAGGACAGCTGAAACCACCACAGTCAGGACAGACAGATGAAACCATTACAGTCAGGACAGACAGCTGAAACCACCACAGTCAGGACAGCTGAAACCATCACAGTCAGGACAGACAGCTGAAACCATCACAGTCAGGACAGACAGCTGAAACCACCACAGTCAGGACAGACAGCTGAAACCATCACAGTCAGGACAGCTGAAACCACCACAGTCAGGACAGATGAAACCACCACAGTCAGGACAGCTGAAACCACCACAGTCAGGACAGATGAAACCATCACAGTCAGGACAGATGAAACCATCACAGTCAGGACAGACAGCTGAAACCATCACAGTCAGGACAGAGAGATGAAACCATTACAGTCAGGACAGACAGCTGAAACCATCACAGTCAGGACAGAGAGATGAAACCATCACAGTCAGGACAGAGAGATGAAACCATCACAGTCAGGACAGAGAGATGAAACCATCACAGTCAGGACAGACAGCTGAAACCATCACAGTCAGGACAGAGAGATGAAACCATCACAGTCAGGACAGACAGCTGAAACCATCACAGTCAGGACAGAGAGATGAAACCACCACAGTCAGGACAGACAGCTGAAACCACCACAGTCAGGACAGACAGCTGAAACCACCACAGTCAGGACAGATGAAACCATCACAGTCAGGACAGACAGCTGAAACCATCACAGTCAGGACAGATGAAACCACCACAGTCAGGACAGATGAAACCATCACAGTCAGGACAGACAGATGAAACCACCACAGTCAGGACAGATGAAACCATCACAGTCAGGACAGATGAAACCACCACAGTCAGGACAGACAGCTGAAACCACCACAGTCAGGACAGCTGAAACCACCACAGTCAGGACAGACAGCTGAAACCATCACAGTCAGGACAGATGAAACCACCACAGTCAGGACAGATGAAACCATCACAGTCAGGACAGCTGAAACCATCACAGTCAGGACAGATGAAACCACCACAGTCAGGACAGATGAAACCACCACAGTCAGGACAGATGAAACCACCACAGTCAGGACAGACAGCTGAAACCACCACAGTCAGGACAGACAGCTGAAACCATCACAGTCAGGACAGACAGCTGAAACCACCACAGTCAGGACAGATGAAACCACCACAGTCAGGACAGATGAAACCACCACAGTCAGGACAGATGAAACCATCACAGTCAGGACAGATGAAACCACCACAGTCAGGACAGATGAAACCACCACAGTCAGGACAGATGAAACCACCACAGTCAGGACAGATGAAACCACCACAGTCAGGACAGACAGCTGAAACCACCACAGTCAAGACAGATGAAACCATCACAGTCAGGACAGCTGAAACCATCACAGTCAGGACAGATGAAACCATCACAGTCAGGACAGACAGCTGAAACCACCACAGTCAGGACAGACAGCTGAAACCACCACAGTCAGGACAGATGAAACCATCACAGTCAGGACAGACAGCTGAAACCACCACAGTCAGGACAGACAGCTGAAACCACCACAGTCAGGACAGATGAAACCATCACAGTCAGGACAGACAGCTCAAACCACCACAGTCAGGACAGACAGCTGAAACCACCACAGTCAGGACAGCTGAAACCATCACAGTCAGGACAGCTGAAACCATCACAGTCAGGACAGACAGCTCAAACCACCACAGTCAGGACAGACAGCTGAAACCACCACAGTCAGGACAGCTGAAACCACCACAGTCAGGACAGCTGAAACCATCACAGTCAGGACAGCTGAAACCACCACAGTCAGGACAGCTGAAACCATCACAGTCAGGACAGATGAAACCACCACAGTCAGGACAGATGAAACCACCACAGTCAGGACAGATAGCTGAAACCATCACAGTCAGGACAGCTGAAACCATCACAGTCAGGACGCTTAATCATTTTAGGCAACCAGCTTGCGCCTAGCCACGCCCCCGCGGCGACGTGGCATTATGCAGCCGTAATCCCCCCTCTTTTAACATCGACGGTTAGCTCAACTGGTTCGCCGTCATGCTATGGATCCTGCGGTGCGTTGGTGACAAGTTTGAATCACTTCAATCTTTTTTATTTGACTTTTTTAACATGCATTCTTTCGCCGGTTAAGTTTAGGCATTCTTTCGGAGTTGGTTAAGGTTAGGGTTAAGTTTAGGCATTGTTTCGGAGTTGGTTAAGGTTAGGGTTAAGTTTAGGCATTGTTTCGGAGTTGGTTAAGGTTAGGGTTAAGTTTAGGCATTGTTTCGGAGTTGGTTAAGGTTAGAGTTTGTCGCAGAGCATGGCAATAGAATGCAGCCTATTTCCGCACTGCTGCTCTCTCGCGCTGCCGCGGTCACATGGGCGTCGTGGCCAATCAGAGAAACGCTGAACACAAGTTGGTTGCCTAAAATGTTGATGCAGTCAGGACAGCTGAAACCACCACAGTCAGGACAGCTGAAACCATCACAGTCAGACCAGTTGAAACCACCATAGAGAGGACAGATGAAACCCAGACAATTTTCTGCCGCCAACTATAAACACACCTCTTCAAGTTTAATATGATGTATGTTACTATACTTATACTACTACTACCTATCATGCTAATATGTCTATAGTACTATGCTACTATACTTGTACTACTACCCATCACGCTAATATGTCTATACTACTATCCACTCAGAGTGTAACACTCAAGTTCAACACTATTTGATGAACAATGCCACTGACCCTTAGCTACCAGAGATGTACCATTCCTGCTGACTTGTTGTTTGCTAAATGACTAAATGTAAATGTAAATGTGAAAACGTAAGCTACTTCTACACCTCTTTATTAGTGAAAATGTCCCGTTTTCAACCATGTTACCATTTCTTTTTCTATTTGGGATACACAACCTTCCCTTTCGTGATGAGTTGCACTGAGTCGGCATACCTGTAAGCACTGTGTCATTTGAACAGAGTTCACAAGATAGAGAGGCCGTCTGGTAATGTTCCCGGTTCGATTCCTGACGCTCCTGGCAGTGATTTTCCCCATTTACAAACCCTTAAATTCGAAGGGCAACAGAGGCTTCCCTCATTTACAGTCACGTCTAGTGTACATACAGAAATAAGACATAAAATATTAACAATAAGACAACAAGGCGAGGAAAAAAGCGAGGATAACAAATCCATCAAAATACGTACAACTTGATTGACAAAGGCTGGAGATGAAGGTTTTAAACTCTGCAACAGAGAGGGGAGAATCTCACGCTTTAAGGACCGTTGGAGTTCATTCCATGAGATGTTACGAATTGAAAACGGGGGACCCTGAGGTACGTAAACAAGACGAAAGTCTTTCTCTGGTCTGCATCCCCTTGACAATTGTGTGAATTGAGCCGTAGTGTGTTGTACCCATTCTGCAATCTGTTAATAACATTTCCAATCAATCAATCAATCAATCAAGCTAGAGGGGCATCGTAGCGAAATGTAGTTTTACCCTGTTCAGAGCAAACTCAGGGACCTTAGTGTCCTTGAGCAAGACACTTTACCCCCAACTGCTCCCGATGAGGCGGTGGGCGCCTTGGTAAACGGACCGCATTTGTAGAACAGCTTTTATCCAAAGCACTTTACAACTTATTATGCCTCACATTCACCCGCTCACTCACACATTCACACACCGACGGCGGAGGCGACCATGCGAGGTGCCGACCTGCTCATCGGGAGCAATTAGGGGGTTAAGTGTCTTGCTCAAGGACACATCGACACGCTGCCCGGGAGGAGGAGCGGGAATCGGGAAACCTTCCGATTTACCAGACGACCGCTCTACCTCCTGGCCACTGTCGCCCCCCGTGCCTTGCACGGTTGCCTTCGTCGTCGGTGTGTGAATGGGTGAGTGTGAATGGGTGAGTGAACGGGTGAGTGAATGGGTGAGTGTGAATGGGTGAGTGAACGGGTGAGTGAATGGGTGAGTGAATGGGTGAGTGAACGGGTGAGTGAACGGGTGAGTGAATGGGTGAGTGAATGGGTGAGTGAACGGGTGAGTGAAAGGGTGAGTGAATGGGTGAGTGAACGGGTGGAATGGGTGAGTGAATGGGTGTGTAAACGGGTGAGTGAATGGGTGAGTGAATGGGTGAGTGAATGGGTGAGTGAACGGGTGTGTGAATGGGTGAGTGAATGGGTGAGTGAATGGGTGAGTGTGAATGGGTGAGTGAATGGGTGAGTGTGAACGGGTGAGTGAATGGGTGAGTGAACGGGTGTGTGAACGGGTGAGTGAACGGGTGAGTGAATGGGTGAGTGAATGGGTGAGTGTGAACGGGTGAGTGAACGGGTGAGTGAATGGGTGAGTGTGAACGGGTGAGTGAACGGGTGAGTGTGAACGGGTGAGTGAATGGGTGAGTGTGAACGGGTGAGTGAACGGGTGAGTGAACGGGTGTGTGAACGGGTGAGTGAATGGGTGAGTGAATGGGTGAGTGAATGGGTGAGTGAATGGGTGAATGTGAGGCATAAGTTCTACAGCGCTTTGGATAAATGCAGACCATTTAATGTGCACATGGATTGAGATAGTGAAAGGCAATGGAATGATCTGCCTACAATGCATTTTATAGCAGCTCACAGTGTGACTGATATCAGCATGAACCTCTTACATTCTGTTCAGCTTCTCGCCATACAGTGTGAAGGATGTCCAAATTGTGCCGCAAAGTCTAAAGAGTTTCTTCTCGCATTTACCAGCGTCGCCGTTTAATAACTTTGATATACGATATTTCAAATAAATTATTTGGTACTGTATGTATTTCATGTCTTCTACGCCTCAGTGGCAGTAGTCAGTGTGAGAGCATTAGAGGTGGTAGCAGAGCAGCTGTCTCACCACAGGGGGAGCAACAACAATTGGAATATAGAGAATAATGGAACTCTTTGAAACACACAGACACACACACACACACACACAGACACGCAGACACACACACACACACACACACACACACACACACACACACACACACACACACACACACACACACACACACACACACACACACACACACACACACACACACACACACACACACACACACACACACACACACACACACACACACACACACACACACACACACACACACACACACACACTTCCGCTGTGATGACGTTACAGTGTCTCCAGGCAAAGACAGAACCAGTAGTTATTATTACAGCTATAATAATTGTTCATGAACGTGTCAAAACAAAAAACGCACAATAATATGCAGCCAGATGGGATCGTTTTGATTTGACATTTAAAAAAAAAAACAAGATTCCAGAAAACATCAAGGATGCTACACAAAAAAGTCAAGACTTATTTCCAAGACCTCCCAACCACCTCAAGTCTAGGGCTGGGACCTCCCCCCCGACTCACCCTACTGACACGCACTATTCCCACCACCGACACTATTCCCACCAACGACATCCATAAACACACTGTCGATGGCCGAAGAACAAAACCTCCTATCTGAGAGATTCACATTTTTGTTGTTTATGCTATTTTTACCCAACACAATACTATATTACTATAATTGGTTAGTAGTTATGTGTTAACAATACCGACCAGTTATTAGTGCCTCGCAAAGTGCACACAGGAGGTTTTCCCCCCACTTTTTTTTATGGAGATAGGAGGTTTTGTTCTTTTAGCCATCGATATATTTTAAATTGATAGTGAATTTTCTTTGTGGATACTACTATACAGGTTCCTCTTTATATCTGATAGGATTTCAATTAAAAATAATAAAGAAAAATGTGTACGCAATTAATACCAGTGATACAAGAGGATGATAGACTCTTTTGAAATGTGGACGCTGAGGAAGATGCTGAAGATAACATGGAAGGATAAGATCAAGAATGAGGAGGTACTGAGAAGAGCGGGTATGCAAGGAGGACAGCTGCTGGAGGGGTTGAAAAAGAGAGAGATGGAGTTGTGCGGGCGGCACGTGCTGAGAGGATCCAGCGGGGAGATGTTCAAGAATGTGGTGATGGGGAAGGTGGATGGAAAGAGAGGAAGTGGAAGACCAAGAAGAGGCTGGGTAGACGACGTCTGTGATTGGAGCGGAGTGAGAGGCGGAGTCACGGAGTTGGAGAGGAGAAGTGGGGACAGAATGGGTTGGAGAGTGATGGGCAACCTTCGGAACGAAGAAGCCACCTGATGATGATTGTGAGATCCACAGCCTTGGTTGACGCGCGCATGCGCTTTTCCGTAAGAAAACAGATGAGATGAATTGTTTGGTTTATAGAAAAGAGTATTTATTGTCATTTACTTGAAGCTTTGTTTAGCGTGAATGGGTTCCTACCGGATGACGTGGAGGTGTGCTGGCTTATTCCCGTTACATGGTGTCCTGTTTCCAATTTCTAAAGTTCCAAATCCATAGCGCTTGCGACGGTCAAAAACCGTCTGGGCTGCATGCCTTGCATTCCAGTGTCATGTTTTTTTTACTAGCGCACCAGTCCATTGATGAAGTGAGTTCACACACTAGGGTGCTGTAATCACCGGTTCAAAATGGGCTGGACCAGAGACGCCTCCACGTTGTTGAAGCAACACACATCCAAGTCATAACAAATAAAATATGTTATCAATCAAGTTCATTTCAAATCGTTTTCCAAACAATATTGCTTCATATTTTTAACTAAATAAATAAATAAATAAATATTGAGGACTGAATCTGGCTCCAACACAATGAGACAATAAATATGTGGAGAACTAGAGTTAGATATGAGAACTGTAAACAACAGTTGATTGTGAAGGACAAACGATGATTGTGAAGAACGTCCCCATCAAAAGAAAGGATCTGCATCTCAGCACCAATGTCAACGCCATGCCAAAGACCTGATGGAGGTGTTGCTGAGCAATGGGAATCCTGTTGAGGAGGGCAGTAAAGACCTGGTTACATCAAATGACAGACTTCTGACAGCACCGATCAAGCGAAATAACTTACTGTTGTTCCATGAGAAGAAAACACAGAAGAAGACAGCAAATAAGCTGAGAATGCAGCACTTCAAACATTATAGCATCGTCTTGTTTACATCAGGGTCCCCCACCTACTAATAACACTTAAAGTAAATCTGAAGATTATTATATCAGATGCCTTGGATAAGTCGTGGACAACTGTAGCGTGTGCTTGTTTATACAGTGCTGGTGGTATGACTTGCTGGCTGAAATACGGACGAGAGGGAACTAGGTAGCGGGGCTCTATTACTTTTAACATGTGCTTAAACCCTGTGTTCTCGACAACGGAGTATGGTCGCAGATCTGCTGCTATAAAAACACCTATGGCGTTTGTTATTGCTTTGGCCCGGTCTGAATTAATAGCGAGATGCTGCTTGAATGCCACGGGGAGCTGGGTTTGCACTAAGGTCTGTTTCTTCCTTGTACCAGTGATATTCACATTCGGGTGATGCCGTTTCAAATGCGTGATAAAGTTTGCAATAAAGTTGAACAATGCCGGCTAGCCCCTTTCGTGACTGATGCAAGCCTTGCATCAGTCACAAAAGGGGCTAGCCGGCACGTAGCTTTAGTGCGATCCACCCGTCTTTGTCCAACTTTGTCCAACTGTCGTTAACTGGGAATCCGAAATTATCCCAAACGGGAGACTTGAATGTTGTGGGAGCATCTTCTAGCTCTGGCTTGTCAGTTAGTACTAGGGCTAAGCTATGCTGAATTACAGCTCTCGTTCAGCGTGGCTGCGTGGGATGAACAAACAACATCCGGTTAGTTGTGCACGTTATATTAGGGCCGGGGGGATTTGAGTTCCGCAAAAAAAGGTTCCGTACCGTTGCAATCGTTCGGTGCACAGCGCGTACTGTACCGGAGGACCACATTGAGGCGGTACAGTACGTATTCGCGTACCGTTACACCCCTACTACCTACTATAATAATATGTCTATACTACTACCTACTATAATAATATGTCTATACTACTACCTACTATGCTAATATGTCTATACTATTACCTACTATAGTAGTATATATGTCTATACTACTATATACTATGCTACTATCCCTATATTACTACCTACTATGCTAATGTCTATACTATGTACTCAAGACTGTAGCACATTCAGGGCCATGCACAGGACTTTAGAGGGGCAGGTGCTCAAAGGCTGAAAAGGGCACTGGGCCTGTGCTATTTTTGGGGGCCCTTTTTGGGCGGGGAGGGGCCTTTTTATGCTTTTTGGGGGGTTTTGGCGATCAAATATTGAATATTGAACTATAATAATCAGTGCAGGAGCTCACTTATCCTTGAAAGAGACTTTTATCACTGACTTAAAAGGCCCATACAGTACATCTCCATAAATGTTCAGGGCGGAGGGAATAAGTGCTTACCCTACAGACCCCAAGTCTGTTAGGACAGCAGACTCGGTTGGCACTGCTCAAAATTTACCTTTTTAAAATAGCTTTTAAATGAATTATTATCTTTATTTCATTGTCTTATTTTTCTTTATTTCTATAAATAAATACTTAAATATTTTATTATAATTTGTATCGTTGTTTTATGTAGTTTTTTGTATCATTTTATTTGTTCTTTTTTAATGTCAACATATTATTTAAATTATTCAAATGGAACTCAAACATGTTCCGTTGTGATGTCACCAGTGTTGGGCAAGTTACTTTTAAAAAGCAACTAGTTACAGTTACTAATTACTTCTTCCAAAAAGTAACTAAATTACTTACTCAGTTACAAATTATAAACGTAACTAGTTACTTCAGAAAGTAACTATTGCGTTACTTTCAAGTAAATTTGTTAAATAAACATACAACATGTGGGGCGGCGTGGCTCAGGGGTAGAGTGGGGCGTCCAATGATCGAAGGGTTGGTGGTTCGAATCCCGCTCAAGCCCATGTCCATCCCACTGCCGTTGTGTCCTTGGGCAAGACACTTAACCTACTTCCCTCGTATGAATGTGTATGCATGTGAATGAATGTTGGTGGTGGTCGGAGGGGCCGTAGGCGTTGATTATTCGCCACGCTTCCGTGAGTCTGCCTCAGGGCAGCTCTGGCTGCAATTGTAGCTTACCACCACCGGTATGACTGTGTATGAACGAATAATGGACTCTGTGAAGCGCTCTGAGTCAGAGCAACAGTCAGTCAGAGAAGAGCGCTATATAAATCCAATCCATTATTATTATTATTATTATTATACACAAATCTAAACTTTTAATGTTGCTGTGGGACAAAGTGAGACTAGCCTCCAATCAAATGCCATGTATGTAGATATTATAATTACTATGTTTATATAGTGGATCATACAAATACAAACACAATAGATGTTTAGGAACTTTTGATATGTATTGCCCCTCAACAGGCCACAACTGGGCAACATTAAATTATGCTTGTTAAGCACTATACCAAAAATAAATAACAAATATATACTGATTGATTGAACATTTTAATTAACAGATTGCAGAATGGGTACAATACAGTACAGCTCAATACACACAATTGTTCAGGGGATGCAGACCAGAGAGACTTTCGTCTTGTTTACATCAGGGTCCCCCATTTTCAAATCATGACATTTATGACATACACAACATACAGATATAAGAATCTAATCTAATCATCTAAACTAATCTAATCATGACATTTAAGACATGCATGACATGCAGAAGCCCCTGGATGGGTGCTGCACCAGAATGATGCGTGTGGTGCTCAACATCAACAGGGATGAGCATGTCACTAATGCAAACTTGTATGGGGGGGGGGGGGGGGGGGGGGGGGTGCTAAGGGTGAGCGAGAAAGTGGCAGTCAGGAGAATGAGGCTGGCAGGTCACTGGCAGAGACACCATGAGCTGCCAACCAGCAAACCTGTGCTGTGGGAGCCGACACACGGGCATCGATCACGAGGACGTCCCACGTTAACCTACGTGGACGTACTCAGGAGAGATGCGGGAGCAGGAAGCACCGGCGAGCTAGCCAGATGCATGGAGGATCGGGACGACTGGAAGCACCGATGGAGGGCCCGTCCGAGGACGACCTAGATAGATGACATACAGATATATATATCTCTATATCGCTGAGCACCTGAAGACTGTGCTATTAAACCAGGAAGTGCAGCACTGTTGATAAGGCTGTAGCACAACACAACTAACACAACACAACTAACACAAGAGTGAACAAAAATTGCTCATGGACCCGCGGTCTGTTGTTGACTGCTCGCTTGTGTTGTTCGTTGGATTAGTTTTGGATTATTTGGGCTCGCCAAACAAACTATCAAAACGTACACGGAACCACAGTCTGTCATTGACTGAGTCGCTTGTGTTGTCGCTGTGTGTCAGACTCTGGATTCTTTCGAACACCCGCCCACCTCTACCTCTGATTGGCTTACCATGACATTTTACTCAACCTCAGCCAATCGTTTACTGCCCACTAACCAAGGAAAAAAAGTATTGCTTCTCGGCACAGAGATCTGTCTGATAAAAAAAACAGCTTCAATCATAGTAACGCGCCGCATTTTTTGGCAATAACGGTAACAGCGTTATTAAGATTGGAAGAGTAATCCGTTAGATTACTCGTTACTGAAAAAACTAACGCCGTTATTTGTAACGCCATTATTCCCATCACTGGATGTCACAGTATGATGTCATAATCAAACATTCTAGAACATTTGTGATGTCACAGTATGATGTCATAATCAAACATTCTAGAACATTTGTGATGTCACAGTATGATGTCATAATAGAACATTCTAGGACATTTGTGATGTCACAGTATGATGTCATAATAGCACATTCTAGAACATTTGGTACAGTATATATTCAACAATTCTCTCAGAAGATTTCAGATCTCAGAAGACCAAGTGAAGATATCACTTGTTGTTTCCGGCTACTTGTCTGTAAGCTTGAATATATTCTGTAGATACAATTTAATCCCCACATGGAAAAGGAAACAATGTCCTGTACAATCCTTAATGAGCTGCGTCTGGAGGGAAGGTTCTGTGATGTGGTTATTAAAGTCAACAGCACTGAGTTGAATGCCCACAAGGCCCTCCTGTGTGACTGCAGTGACTATTTCAGGTAAGTTTAGCTTGGTTCAGGTTAGCTTGGTTCAGGTTAGCTTGGTTAGTAAACAGATACGATACTGTACTTTTACTGTAAACAGATACTATACTGTACTTCTACTGTAAACAGATAATATACTGTATGTCTACTGTAAAAAGATAATATACTGTTTCTACTGTAAAAAGATACTATACGGTACTTCTACTGTAAACAGATACTATACTGTACTTCTACTGTAAACAGATACTGTACTTATACTGTAAACTGATACTATACTGTACTTCTATTGTAAACAGATACTATACTGTACGTATACTGTAAAAAGATAATATACTGTACTTCTACTGTAAACATATACTATACTGCACCTCTACTGTAAACATATACTATACTTCTACTGTAAACAGATACTATACTGTACTTCTACTGTAAAAAGATACTATACTTCTACTGTGCTAAGACCCTATACTTCTACAGTGAAAATATATTACTACTAGGGCTGTCCCCGACTAAGGATTTGGATAGTCGACTATGATTGGCCAAAATGTGCCGTTAGTCGACTATTATTCGACTATAAAAAATAAAATAAAATAAGAAATAATAATATATTTATTTTTTTATCGTTCCATTTGGGCTGTGGGGGGTGCTTAATGATTGCAGAATGGGTACAATACAGTACAGCTCAATACACACAATTGTTAAGGGGATGCAGACCAGAGAGGCCTTCGACTTGTTTACATCAGGGTCCCCCATTTTCAATTCATGACATTTATGACATACACAACATACAGATATAAGAATCTAATCTAATCATCTAAACTAATCTAATCATGACATTTAAGACATGCATGACATCGAAGCCCCTGGATGGGTGCTACACCAGAATGATGCGTGTGGTGCTCAACATCAACAGGGATGAGCATGTCACTAATGCAAACTTGTATGGGGGGGGGGGGGGGGGTGCTAAGGGTGAGCGAGAAAGTGGCAGTCAGGAGAATGTGGCTGGCAGGTCACTGGCAGAGACACCATGAGCTGCCAACCAGCAAACTTGTGCTGTGGGAACCAACACACGGGCATCGATCACGAGGACGTCCCACAATAACCTACGCGGACGTACTCAGGAGAGATGTGGGAACAGAAAGCACCGGCGAGCAGCCAGAGGCATGGAGGATCGGGACGACTGGAAGCACCAATGGAGGGCCCGTCCGAGGACGACCTAGATAGATGACATACAGATATATATATCGCTGAGCACCTGAAGACTGTGCTATTAAACCAGGAAGTGCAGCACTGTTGATAAGGCTGTAGCCTCCACTACTGTAGTGTCCTGCAACACAACTAACACAAGAGTGAACAAAAATTGCTCATGGACCCGCGGTCTGTTGTTGACTGCTTGCTTGTGTTGTTCGTTGGATTAGTTTTGGATTATTTGGGCTCGCCAAACAAACTATCAAAACGTACACGGAACCGCGGTCTGTCGTTGACTGAGTCGCTTGTGTTGTCGCTGTGTGTCAGACTCTGGATTATTTCGAACACCCGCCCACCTCTACCTCTGATTGGCTTACCATGACATTTTACTCAACCTCAGCCAATCTTGTACTGCCCACTAACCAAGGAAAAAAAGTATTGCTTCTCGGCGCAGAGATCTGTCTGATGAAAAAAACAGCTTCAATCATAGTAACGCACCGCATTTTTTGGCAGTAACGGTAACTTATCCGTTAGATTACTTGTTACTGAAAAAACTAACGCCGTTATTTATAACGCCATTATTCCCATCACTGGATGTCACAGTATGATGTCATAATCAAACATTCTAGAACATTTGTGATGTCACAGTATGATGTCATAATATAACATTCTAGAACATTTGTGATGTCACAGTATGATGTCATAATAGAACATTCTAGGACATTTGTGATGTCACAGTATGATGTCATAATAGAACATTCTAGGACATTTGTGATGTCACAGTATGATGTCATAATAGCACATTCTAGAACATTTGGTACAGTATATATTCAACAATTCTCTAAGGGTTCCCCCTCTTGGGGGGGCCCTCCAAGAGAGGAGATGATGTTTGTATTGTGATTGTATGACAAGAGGAGCAGAGAAGAAGGAGACAGAGACGATAGAAATGTGTTTTGAAGATGAGAAGAAGAAGAGGAGTGTAAACTTTCTCAAGTGTGGGCGAAGCAAGAATTGTGGAGGGCAGTAATACGCCACGATGCGTCTACACTGCCGGAAATTCAAATAAGAAGAAGAAGAAGAAGATTTCAGATCTCAGAAGACCAAGTGAAGATATCACTTGTTGTTTCCGGCTACTTGTCTGTAAACTTGAATATATTCTGTAGATACTATTTAATCCCCACATGGAAAAGGAAACAATGTCCTGTACAATCCTTAATGACCTGCGTCTGGAGGGAAGGTTCTGTGATGTGGTTATTAAAGTCAACAGCACTGAGTTGAATGCCCACAAGGCCCTCCTGTGTGACTGCAGTGACTATTTCAGGTAAGTTTAGCTTGGTTCAGGTTAGCTTGGTTAGTAAACAGATACGATACTGTACTTCTACTGTAAACAGATACTATACTGTACTTCTACTGTAAACAGATACTATACTGTACCTCTACTGTAAACTGATACTATACTGTAATTATACTGTAAACAGATACTGTACTTCTACTGTAAACTGCTACTATACTGTACTTCTACTGTATACAGATACTATACTGTACTTCTACTGTAAACAGATACTGTCATGTACCTCTACTGTAAACTGATACTATACTGTAATTATACTGTAAACAGATACTGTACGTCTACTGTAAACAGATACTATACTGTACTTCTACTGTAAAAAGATACTATACTGCACCTCTACTGTAAACATATACTATACTTCTACTGTAAACCGATACTATACTGTACTTCTACTGTAAAAAGATACTATACTTCTACTGTGCTAAGACCCTATACTTCTACAGTGAAAATACATTACTACTAGGGCTGTCCCCGACTAAGGATTTTGATAGTCGACTATGATTGGCCAAAATGTGCCGTTAGTCGACTATTAGTCGACTATAAAAAATAAAATAAAATAAAAAATAATAATATATATATTTTTTTTATCGTTCCATTTGGGCTGTGGGGGGTGCTTAATGTCTGAAGGAGTCGACTGAAGGCTTCTTGTCCTCTGCAAAAGCATGCAATTGGTCCACTGATGGATACATCTTGATATGTGTCTAGTCTAGTGTGTTCATTAGATGGGTGAAATCCTCTTTCAGTGCCTCTGTGCATGTTTTCTTAGGCAGTTGGCCTCTGGTATGCGTGCCATTAGCGTTAGCCACGCTTCTAAGAGGTTGGCAGTCGACTACGGCCTTTCGACCGATTAGTCGACTATTCGACTAATAGGGGTCAGCCCTAATTACTACACAGGAGAGAATGTTGCTTACTGTTTACTCATCAGATATCTCTATACTCTGCGTCCCACAGAGCCCTCTTTACTCGCTGGAGCGACTCAGAGAAACCAGTCTACAGTATCCCTGGGGTGTCCCCGGGTATGATGCAGCTCATCATAGAGTACTCCTACACAAGCTTTGTGCTGGTGACAGCAGAGAACGTGGAAGAGCTTCTGGTGGCTGCAGACCAGCTTCGCGTCACTGGCATAGTAGGAGCGTGCTCTGACTTCCTAGAAGGCCAGCTGTCTCTGGAAAACTGTGTTGGCATCTGGAGGTTCACGGACATCTACTGCTGCCCTGACCTGAGGCGCAAGGCCCATCTCTTCACCGTGTGCCACTTTGAGGAGATGTTGCACGTCTCACAGGAGCTTGTAGAGCTGTCCCCGCAGCAACTGGTCGACATCATCGAGAGGGATGATCTGAACGTGAAGAGCGAGGAGACGGTGTTCGAGGCAGTCCTCCGTTGGATCGACCACTCCCGTGAGGAGCGTAAAACACACATCCCTTTGCTGCTGCCCAAGGTAACTAATTGTATTACGGATACACAAACATGGTTGCTAGTGCCTGAGCCACATTTATTTTTAATTTAATTTTTATTATTTTACTTTTTCTTGTTTGTCTGTCTCTTGTCAAGTTCATTATGATTCATGTTACTGTTATTATTGTTGTCGTCCCTGTTGTTATTATTATTATTATTATTATTATTATTATTATTATTATTATTATTATTATTATTATTATTATTATTATTATTATTATTATTATTATTATTTTATTATTATTATTATTATTATTATTATTATTATTATTATTATTATTATTATTATTATTATTATTATTATTATTATTATTATTATTGTACTGTTATGTTCTGTTTTATGTATGAAAATAAAATTAAATAAAAACATTTATAAAAAATAATAATAATTGTATTACTGTGCATTACATTAAAACAACACTAGGTTCCCTAGTACAGTGGTTCTCAAACATTTGGGTACAAACTGTTCCCTAGCAACAGAAACCGTCTACAACCGATGTCTAAGTTGTACCCGCTGTCTGCTTGTCTCTTCCCAGGTTCGCATGGGCTTGATGAGGCCTGACTACTTCCTGAACAACGTCCAGAACAACCCTGTGGTGAGGGACAGCCACGACTGCAGGGCCCTCATCCTCAGCGTCCTGAACCCCTCTGGCTCCGACAGGCTCCCAAACCCCCTGATGCGTCCACGCCGGCCCCAGGAGGTCCTATTGGCCATCGGAGGCCAGGGTGGATATAGGATTCTAGGAGATCCGTTGTTTTATTTTTTAATTTTTAATTTTTTATTCTTTTTTTATTTATGTATATATGTGGCTTGGAGGCAAACGGATGATTGGGATATAGATTGGGATATTATTAACCTGTACGTGCAATTTCCTGCAATATAGAGCCTTCAATCTTGACCAATAAAGCTGCTCTTTTCACTATAAAACTCAGTTAACCATAACCAGTGTTGTGCTAGTTACTGAAAAATAGTAACTCAGTTACTTTACTAGTTACTTCATTTCAAAGTAACTTCGTTACTTTACTAGTTACTTACACCCAAAAGTAATGAGTTACTGTGAAAAGTAACTATTTAGTTATAAAAAAAAAAAAAAAAAGGATTGCTCCCGAGCCCCATGCCCCAGATACTCAAAATCGGTTGATCAACTTGACAGTTTCCATTCACATCACTGAACTCTGCTAAGCAATGTGGTCTAGATACAAACACAAATCGGACACAAACAAATGTTGTCCCGAGTCGATATAATAAGAAGTGCGCCGGTTGAAGGAACAGCAACTTGCAATGGGCCTGGTCTACAAGATACACTATACGACCGGGGTACCCATGTACATGTCAAAATACTTCCCAAAGGTCAGTGAATACCACAACCACTACACCAGAGGAAGCTCAACAAATCATGTAAAACCCAGATTCGGCTCAAACAAGGGACTAAACACGTTTCGCAATTATGCCACAACAATGTGGAACGCCCTACCAAAGCTGTAAAGGAATGTGAATCACTACCCACATTCAAAACCACTCTTAAAGAGCACCTACGGGAGGCTGCAATTCGAAACTGGCCACCGTAAATGCCCAAAACCCCCACCACCTAATAGACAGTCTCCTCCCCACCGCATGTATATATTCCCTCCCCGCCGTATGTATATTTCTCTCCCACCCACCCACCCCCTCCTAATGTACAGTCCCCTCCCCATCATATATACTCTGTCAGGATCTAGGGGTAACAGTACTGTATATTTGAATACCGTTTATGTCACAAATGTATCAGTACTAAATACCTATATGTCCCTATGCCATAAATGTCATGTATGTTGTGTATGTCATAAATGTCTATATGAATTGAAAATGGGGGACCCTGATGGAAACAAGACAAACGTCTTTCTCAGGTCTGCATCCCCTTAACAATTGTATGTATTGAGCCGTACTGTATTGTACCCATTCTGCAATCTCTTAAATAAAGTTTTCATTCATTCATTCAGCCTTGATGTCGCCGGAGCGTTTCATTAACCATCTTGCAACGTTGTTTAAGATATCAATCAAAGCATTGCAACGTTAGAATAGTTAGGATATCAATTGTGCATGAAAGGACTATATTTATATTGTTTGATTAGTATTATGAGATTCCCTGGCAGATTTCGTACAGTCAAAATCCGTTGATCAACTTGAGTTTCAGTGAACACATTGCACTCACCCAAGTCTGCGGTGGTCGAGATGTAACGTTAGTCCAGCTGACTCCAGCAGCCCATCAAACATGTTCTTTATCTCGTTTCCATGTTGTATATTAATTATCTCTCCAAGTAGTTGCTAAATGGTTTGTTAGTTCATTACTGCGTTCTTTTTATGTAGATTCATAGCGAGCGTCCTCCTGTTGTTTACTATAGAGAGCGTCTATTTCTTTCCGTAGCCGCATTTCTGGTTTCCGCATTTCTGATTGGCCAGTGGCCACTGACTGACGCTCTCTGGTCAGAGAACGTCAGAGAACGTCAGTCAGTGGCCAATCAGAAATGCGGAAACCAGTGTAACAAGCTTGATAATAATAAACAAACCTGTTCAGCTATAAAGAATGAGAGTACTGGAACAGTGTTAAATTCAAAGTGTTGTATTAACCAAAAAGAGGATCAAAATAAATGGGGGCACCCCATAGCAACGTATGGTACAACAAAAATCATCTCAAACCAATAAGAACGGTCCTGTCAGCTTTACAGTCCATTAGCCCCAACATAAATGTTTACCATGTATAATGTACCGTGTATGATGTTACCATGTATGTTTACCATGTATGTTTACCATATATAATGTACCGTGTATGATGTTACCATGTATGTTTACCATGTATGTTTACCATGTATAATGTACTGTGTATAATGTTACCATGTATTGTTACCATGTATGTTTACCATGTACCATGTTACCATATATAATGTACCGTGTATAATGTTACCATGTATGTTTACCATGTATGTTTACCATGTATGTTTACCATGTATAATGTACCGTGTATAATG